>NC_066584.1:170251885-170551885 GCF_024323335.1 Lathyrus oleraceus | reverse complement strand
GATATTGAAGCAGATGTCAGAATGACATTCTGGCTAGTACAGGTGCTGGAGTTACTGTTATTTGATGTATGCACAGATTTAAGGGGAGAAGGAGTACCCTTGTGCATTTGTGTGTCTTACTAGTTGCATCCTTAACTAGTAATTCTATTTTTGTTGCACAGATTTAGGGGGAGGAGAAGTACCCTTGTGTATGTGTGTATTACTAGTAACTATAAAGCTGGTAATTGTGTTGCTTCTGCTGCTGTTTAAACTACTATTATGTTGTTTAACTGCTGATAGTTTACCTTGTAAACAAAAAGGAAAGATATATGTTTTAGCCAAAATTTGCCAAAGGGGGAGCAATTTTGGTAAACACAAAGAGTGTTCACAAGATGTTATGTGTGATGTCTTAACATAAGATATCCTATGTACCTGCTGGAGTTCAAAAACATGTTCATGCAGTATTTGTTTCAGAATGTCATACACAAGGTCATGGCATCTGATATGATATGTACCTGCTGGAGTTCAAGAACATGTCCATGCAGAAGTGTTTCAAGAAGTCATACACAAAGTCATGGATTCTAATATTATTGTACCTGCTGGAAGTTACAAAAGGAATTATGGAATTATGCAGGAATTTTCCAGGATGTCAGACCCAATGTCATGACACCCTGTACACAGAACATTCAGTGTGAATGTTTGGTGTTTTGTGATTGCACACTTAATGGCAATTTGTGTTTGATTGAAGATCTGATTTGTGGCTGAAATTCATCACTCTAAAGCTGTGAAGCAAGAGTGTGTGTCTACTTGATCAAAGTTGTGAAGCAAGATCAAGTGGGTGTAGTCTTGATCAAAGCTGTAAAGCAAGATCAAAAGTGTGTCTTCTTGATTGAAACTGTGAAGTAAAATCAAGTGTGTGTTTCTGAAATTTGCTTGTAATTTTATTTTTGTTGGTCTGTAATTTTAAGTGTTGCTTTGGCAACATTTTTGACAAAAAGGGGGAGTAACACATGTGCCCCAGGACAACAGATGTGCTATGTGCTTGAACAGACATTGAAGATCCTCGAATCCAGAGGTTGTGCTGCAGCTTGATGTTCACCTTCTATGTGTGATGAGTGTGAGTGTGTTTATGTTTACTATCTGCATGTGTGCTGCTGTTTAAAGTTTCTATTTAACTTCTGTGTGTGCTGAGTGAGTTGCTGTTCTGAGTGTATTAGCTATGAACTCTGCTAGGATGTGTGTTTTCTGCTGCTGTGAACTCTGTTGTGATGCCAAGTTGTTTTAACCAAAAAATTTCCAAAGGGGGAGTTTGTAGATGTTTGATTGGCTGCATTTTGTGTTAAAACACTAACTGTACTCTGATGTCTTGACTGATGTCATGACATGCTTTGTAGATGCTTGATTGGCTGCATTTTGTGTTAAAACACTAACTGTACTCTGATGTCTTGACTGATGTCATGACATACTTAAGTAGTGTGCTGCAGGTTTAGCTAATACATGATTTACTGAATGTCAAACTAGATGTTATGACATTCATCCATGACAGCAAATACTGAACTATAGAATAATTGGTTTTTTTGTTATAGCTCAGTATTGAGTTCAGTCTGTGTTTCAGGAGAGTAGCAGATCTGGCACATAGCCTACTGTCTGAATGTCAAACGGAATGTTATGACATTCATCATTGACAGCATATATTGAATAATAGGCAGGTTGGTGTTTTCTGCTACAGTTCAGTATGTATTTCAGTCTGTTTATCAAGGGAATAACAGACATGGCATAAGGCCCATTGTCTAAATGTCAAACTGGATGTTATGAAATTTATCTCTGTCAGCTGATACTGAAGTATAGACTGGTTGGTCTTTTACAGTACAACATTTAGTACAGTCTGTTTTCAAGAAAATAACAGACCTAGCATATGGCCTATGTTCTGGACGTCAAACGGAATGTTGTGACATTCATTCCTGATAGCATATGCTAAAGTGTAGGATGGTTAGTTTTTCTGTTTCAGTATTTTTCTCAGGCTATTCTTCAGGAATCCAACAGCTGAGCTAAAATCCAGGAAACTAACAACTGAGCTACAATTAATGAACCTAACAAATAGCCTATTTGTTAGCACCCTAATATGTGGAAATTAGGTTAACTTGCTTAACCTTAATTTTAGGAAATACAAGTACAAGGCCCAAGTGCTGCAATATAAAAGGATGGCTATCCTTCTTTCAGAACTCAAGGGTTTTAGGCGTGAAGCTTTCATTATACCATCATACTTCACTGCTGTATTTTTGTTTGTGTCTTGTATTAGGTTTATATTGTGAGCCAAGCAATTATCACCTAGATGATTGCATTGGACTAGGGTGTTCATTGAGTTGTAAGTGTTGTGTCACTCTAAGCTTTTAAGCGTGAGTGCTGTGTTTCTTGATTAAAGCTGTTAAGCACAATCAAGAGTTGTTTGAAGTATAACTTCGCCATTTAACTTTAAACTAATTAAAGGTTGTAATCACTGTGGTGATTGAGGGGGAGTGAGTAGGAACTCTGATCTTAGTTTAAGATTGAAATTGCATTGGGTAGGTATTAAGTGATAGGGTTAAACAGTTGGTTTAAGGTCTGAATTAATACTACTAATAGTGGATTTCCTCCCTGGCTTGGTAGCCCCCAGACGTAGGTGTGTTTGTCACCGAACTGGGTAAACAATTCCTTGTGTTATTTACTGCACTTACATTTACCTGCTGTAAAATTCCTGTCTGCGCAGAATCGGATGTCATAACATCTTGTGTGACATCGATAGTCTGTTAACTAGAATTTCAATTGGCATCAGAGCAGGCACCCTGTCTGTTAATTTCTGGGTGAGATCTAGGGATGTTACTTTCTAGTACCATGGACAAGGATGTAGGATTCTCAAATAGACCACCCATGCTGGATGGTTCTAACTATGATGACTGGAAACCTCGTATGATAGCCTTCTTGAGGTCTCTGGTTAGCAAGGTCTTTAGAGCTGTCAACAAAGGATGGGAACATCCAACGAAGACAGGCAAAGATGGAATTATTATGCAAATTGCTGAAGAAGAGTGGGATAAAGAGCAAGATGCATTAGCCCTTAGAAACTCAAAGGCCTTGAATGCATTGTTCAATGGGATAAATAAGAACATCTTCAGACTGGTGCATCACTGTGAGCTGGCTAAAGAAGTTTGGGATACTCTCAAAACAACTCATGAAGGTACCTCCAAGGTGAGGATGTCTAAACTTCAGATGCTGACCACCAAGTTTGAAAATCTGAGGATGAAAGAGGATGAGACTATTCATGACTTCCACATGAATATTCTTGAAATTGCCAACACTTCTGGTGGCTTAGGAGAGAAAATGTCTGAAGAAAAACTTGTAAGAAAGATTCTCAGATCATTGCCAAAGAGATTTGCCATGAAGGTCACTGCTATAGAAGAGGCTCAAGATATCTGCAATATGAAGGTTGATGAGCTTATTGGTTTTCTCCAAACCTTTGAAATGGGCTTGTGTGAGGATGTTGAAAAGAAAAACAAAAGCATAACTTTTGTATCAAATACTGAAGAGGATTCAGAAGAAGGAAATATTGAAGGTGATGAAAGCATTTCAGAAGCTTTAGCCATGCTTGGAAGACAGTTCAACAAGTTCATAAAGAAGGTTGATCAACAGGGCAGACATAATGTCAAGAACTCTTCATCTGACATCAGTAGAAGATCAAAATCTGAAGAAAAGTCCAACCAAGGCAAGGGAATCCAGTGTCATGGATGTGAAGGTTTTGGACACACTAGAGTTGAATGTCCTACCTTCCTCAAGATTCAAAAGGGACTATCTGTCACCTGGTCTGAGGGAGACTCTGAGAGTGAATCAGAAGGAGAATCTGCAAAACATGTCACTGCACTAACTAGTGTTTGTGCCTCTGATGATGACTCAAGTGGAGATGAACTTACATTTGATGAACTTGCTGCTTCATATAAAGAGTTATGTGTCAAAAGTGCAGAAGTGTGTATTCAAGGAGAAAAGCAGAAGAAACTCATCAAGGAGCTGGAAGCTGAGAAGAAGAAGCATGTGACAGTCATAGATGGTCTAAATGGTGAGATAACCTTGCTGACCTCTAAGCTAGATCACATGACAAAATCCATCAGAATGTTGAATAAAGGAACTGATACTTTGGAAGAAATTCTCAAGGTGGGACAGAACTCAGGAACCATGTCTGGTTTAGGCTTTGTTAAGGAATCCCCATCTGAATTCAACAACTCAAAGGCTGAAGTTCAGAAAACCAAGCAAAAGTCATAACCAAATGTCACAACATCATGGAAGCAGGAGGTTTAACCATCAGAAGAAGAAATTTCAAAGATGGATATGCCACTACTGTGGTAGATTTGGTCATATAAAACCCTTCTGTTACAGGTTGCATGGTTATCCTAACTAGACCCCTCAAGTCAGACCTAAGCAGAAGGCATCTAAGCTTAATGCCCCCATCAAGAAACAACAATGGGTTGCTAGATTAGCTCACACATCTCTAAGGGAATCTACCAGAGAAGACTGTTATTTTGATAGTGGTTGCTCAAGCCATATGACTGGGATGGAGAACTTATTGGTAGATATACAACCTCATACTATCAGTTATGTGACCTTTGGTGATGGAGCTAAAGGAAAAATCAAAGGTGTTGGTAAGCTGGACAGTTCTGGAGTTCCAGAACTAAATAATGAATAATGTGCTGTTAGTAAAAGGACTAACTGCAAATCTCATCAGCATAAGCCAGCTATGTGATCAAGGCTTCAATGTACAGTTCACTAAGGAAGAATGTGTTGTGAAGAATGGAGAAAATAAGGAAGTTATGGGAGGATCCAGATCCAAAGATAACTCCTATCTATGGGAACCTGAAGTCTCAAACTACTCCTCAATGTGCTCCTTAGCCAAGGAAGAACAGGAAGTGAAGTTGTGGCATAGAAGACTTGGACATCTTCATTTAAGAGGAATGAAGAAGATCATATCCAAGGAAGCAGTTAGAGGAATCCCAAAGATGCTAATGGATGAAGGAAAAGTCAGTGGAGACTGTCAGGTGGGCAAGCTAACCCAGATGTCACATCCTAAGCTTGTACATCCTAAAACATCCAAAACTCTGGAACTTTTGCACATGGACTTAATGGGACCTATGTAGATTGAAAGTCATGAGTTATCCTCACCTAGTAATTCTCATCAAAATGGTGTAGGTGAAAGGAAGGAACAGAGTTGTGTATCATTATCCATTGCAGAAGCTGAGTACATAGCCTCTGGTAGCAGTTGTTCCCAATTGGTATGGATAAATCAGATGCAGACTGAGTACAATGTCACTCAGAATGTCATGACATTGGATGCTACTCAGTTTGAATATTTAAGGGGAAAGTGGGAATATGTCCTTCTGAGGAACTATAGCAACTAATGATGTTAGGAATGTACTGTTTAATATTTCAAAATATTAAACAATTGAAAGTGTCCTCTGATTGGTCTAAGGAATACAGGAAAGTGTATGTGAGAGGCAAGTGTGTAAATTTCTCTCCTTTAGTGATCAACAAGTATTTGGGAAGGCCTTATGAAGCTCAACCTGAACTTGAGGTGACTGACAACAAAATTTGTCAAGTCATCACTGCTAATCAGGCAAGGAAGTGGCCTCTCAAAGGAAAATTGGTGGCAAGTAAACTGAGTGTCAATTATGCAATGCTGCACGAGGTTGGATGTTGGCAGTCCTCATTGATGCCTGTTTGTAAGTTTTTGGGCTCTTAATGAGTTCCTTGGATGTGTTCATTATCTCAGCTATCACAGTTGTGTATGATGATGGTTTGTACTGCTTAACTATTATGTTTTAACATGTTTAATGTTATAACATCTTTCCTAACATTCTCTGATAGACTAATTGACATTTATTTTGTCTAATTGGTCACCTTTGGTCAATTTTGACTAAAAAGGGGGAGAAGTGTTGATAAGTGTTGATGTGGAATGTGGAAGCAGTTGTGTATGTAGCTGAACTGAAGGACAACTATTATTGAAGGAAGTGAACAGGTGTTAAAACAAGAATGTTGTTCTGCTTACAGATGTCAAAGAGGATGTCTGATTTGGTGCATAGGTGTTGATATTGAAGCAGATGTCAGAATGACATTCTGGCTGGTACAGGTGCTGGAGTTACTGTTATTTGATGTATGCACAGATTTAAGGGGAGAAGGAGTACCCTTGTGCATTTGTGTGTCTTACTAGTTGCATCCTTAACTAGTAATTCTATTTTTGTTGCACAGATTTAGGGGGAGAAGTACCCTTGTGTATGTGTGTATTACTAGTAACTATAAAGCTGGTAATTATGTTGCTTCTGCTACTGTTTAAACTACTATTATGTTGTTTAACTGCTGATAGTTTACCTTGTAAACAAAAAGGAAAGATATATGTTTTAGCCAAAATTTGCCAAAGGGGGAGCAATTTTGGTAAACACAAAGAGTGTTCACAAGATGTTATGTGTGATGTCTTAACATAAGATATCCTATGTACCTGCTGGAGTTCAAAAACATGTTCATGCAGTATTTGTTTCAGAATGTCATATGTAACACCCCGATAAAAATAAGATAATTATTTAATTTAAGTTAATATTATATTTATTAATTTAATTAAATAATTGAAATTTATTGGATTATTATTATTATTATTATTATTATTATTGGAATAATAATTATTGGAATAAAAGTTGGAATTTAGAAAAGGTCCCATTTGGTAAAAAAGTTTATTTTCACGTGAAAAGGAAAAAGAGACAGAAAAGTGGAAAAGGGCAAAGAGGACCAGAGGACAAGGGTTGAAGAGAGGAAGAGCTTGAAGCTGCAGGATTCGCCGGATTAACTCAGGTAAGGGGGGTTTATCATCGATTAATGGGTATTATGGGATAATATGTGATGGGTAGTGAGAAACCATTGATTTGCCTCTGATTGAATGATGTATGATGAATTTGTGAACTTTTGGGATGAACGAAATTTGGATTATAATTGAAGAAATTCGTAGGAATTAGAGGTAGAAAGGTTAGCAATTTGTGAAATCGAAAGTGTATGATTCGTGTTAGATGATATGAATGAATTGTGTGTAAAATTTGGACTGTGGAAGGTTGAATTGGATAGATCTCGTAGCAGAGAAAGCCATTGCAGATCTGGAAATTCTGGTTTCTGGTCATACGCGTATGGCACTAGGCAATACGCGTATGAGATGGCATGGTACGCGTATGGCACTAGGCAATACGCGTATGGATGAGGAAGATGATGTTTTGAACGTAGTTTGGTCTCTGTTGGTACGCGTATGGGGAAGTGGTACGCGTAGCATACGCGTATGAGATGGTTTTACGCGTATGGGATTTTGCCAGGAGATGGGCCATACGCGTATGGGGTTAGGCAATACGCGTATGGGCAGGATTGTGATTTTCCTGAGCTGTTGTTGTGCAGTTTTTAACTGTTCAGCTGAGTAACGTAATTCAGATGATGTATGATATATTAGGGATCATTTCCCATTGTTTTGAGTAGTATAGGTATTAGTAGAGTGTGCTAATACTGTGGTTGTTATTTGGCATGATATGATATGCTTATGTGATAAAATACTGATGATGTGTGATAGTATGCATGATGCTGTGAATGTATCAGTTATGTGTGCATTTGTGAATAGACTGTTTTATGGCTTAGAGTGTGAGCATATATCTATTCTTGAATTGTTGTTGATGATGTAGCATTGCTAGGTGATTAGCATGCATGTTGTGGCCTTTATGGTGGTAGCTAATTCCCATGGTGAGGAATTAGTGATGAGTTATTATGGATTGTTGTTGATGTTTGCATGCTAGGTGATTTAGCGTGCATAGCATAGCCCTTGGGGTGGTAGCTAATTCCCATGGTGAGGAATTAGTGATGTGAGTCACTAGGTCTCAAATGAGTGGGACTAGTGAGCTTGGTAGCCGTACCTGGATTTGGTCGGTGAGGTTGAACTATATGTTCACGAGTAGTCGGTACCGCATGCATGGAGTCTCATTGCATAATATATGTGTGTATGGCGTATAATATGAATGGATGCATTCCAATATTATACGTGTGTTTTATGGTTGTTTTGAGTTTGAGTATGATGATGGTGATGATTATAAGTTGATATTGCCGTTGCTGAATATGTGTAATTTGATTAGGGTGATGATATGTGTTATATTACTTAGCATTACATGATATTTTATAATGCTTATTATATCGATTGAGGAACTCACCCTTACAACTATGTTTTCAGGTAACGAGCAGTGATTGAATAGAAGCTAGTCCTTGGCGTCTAGTGTAGTTCTTAGTGGGTCATGCTCTGGTAGATGTAACATCGGGATGGGATGTCTTACTATGTTTTCTTTCAGTTGTTGAACAACTTTACATGTAATGTAGTACATGATTTGGGTGTTGTTATTTTTGTATCCGCTGCGAATTATGCAAAAAAATGTCTTATTTAGATTAAATAAATGAGCATGACAGGATATTTTGATGATTGGTGTGAAATGATTGTGTGACACCCTTCAGGGCATAATTACTCTGATTGATATTTTATTTTTTTAATTAAATATTTGGGGTATCTTTTAGAAGGGTGTTACATCATACACAAGGTCATGGCATCTGATATGATATGTACCTGCTGGAGTTCAAGAACATGTCCATGCAGAAGTGTTTCAAGAAGTCATACACAAAGTCATGGCATCTAATATGATTGTACCTGCTGGAAGTTACAAAAGGAATTATGGAATTATGCAGGAATTTTCCAGGATGTCAGACCCGATGTCATGACACCCTGTACACAGAACATTCAGTGTGAATGTCTGGTGTTTTATGATTGCACACTTAATGGCAATTTGTGTTTGATTGAAGATCTGATTTGTGGCTGAAATTCATCACTCTAAAGCTGTGAAGCAAGAGTGTGTGTCTACTTGATCAAAGTTGTGAAGCAAGATCAAGTGGGTGTAGTCTTGATCAAAGCTATAAAGCAAGATCAAAAGTGTGTATTCTTGATTGAAACTGTGAAGTAAAATCAAGTGTGTGTTTCTGAAATTTGCTTGTAATTTTATTTCTGTTGGTCTGTAATTTTAAGTGTTGCTTTGGCAACATTTTTGACAAAAAGGGGGAGTAACACATGTGCCCCAGGACAACAGATGTGTTATGTGCTTGAACAGACATTGAAGATCCTCTAATCCAAAAGTTGTGCTGCAGCTTGATGTTCACCTTCTATATGTGATGAGTGTGAGTGTGTTTATGTTTACTATCTGCATGTGTGCTGCTGTTTGAAGTTTCTATTTAACTTCTGTGTGTGCTGAGTGAGTTGTTGTTCTGAGCGTATTAGCTATGAACTCTGCTAGGATGTGTGTTTTCCGCTGCTGTGAACTCTGTTGTGATGCCAAGTTGTTTTAGCCAAAAATTTGCCAAAGGGGGAGTTTGTAGATGTTTGATTGGCTGCATTTTGTGTTAAAACACTAACTGTACTCTGATGTCTTGACTGATGTCATGACATGCTTTGTAGATGCTTGATTGGCTGCATTTTGTGTTAAAACACTAACTGTACTCTGATGTATTGACTGATGTCATGACATACTTAAGTAGTGTGCTGCAGGTTTAGCTAATACATGATTTACTGAATGTCAAACTAGATGTTATGACATTCATCCATGACAGCAAATACTGAACTATAGAATAATTGGTTTTTTTGTTATAGCTCAGTATTGAGTTCAGTCTGTGTTTCAGGAGAGTAGCAGATCTGGCACATAGCCTACTGTCTGAATGTCAAATGAAATGTTATGACATTCATCATTGACAGCATATATTGAATAATAGGCAGGTTGGTGTTTTCTGCTACAGTTCAGTATGTATTTCAGTCTGTTTATCAAGGGAATAACAGACATGGCATAAGGCCCATTGTCTAAATGTCAAACTGGATGTTATGAAATTTATCTTTGTCAGCTGATACTGAAGTATAGACTGGTTGGTCTTTTACAGTACAACATTTAGTACAGTCTGTTTTCAGGAAAATAACAGACCTAGCATATGGCCTATGTTCTGGACGTCAAACGGAATGTTGTGACATTCATTCCTGATAGCATATGCTAAAGTGTAGGATGGTTAGTTTTTCTGTTTCAGTATTTTTCTCAGGCTATTCTTCAGGAATCCAACAGCTGAGCTAAAATTCAGGAAACTAACAACTGAGCTACAATTAATGAACCTAACAAATAGCCTATTTGTTAGCACCCTAATATGTGGAAATTAGGTTAACTTGCTTAACCTTAATTTTAGGAAATACAAGTACAAGGCCCAAGTGCTGCAATATAAAAGGATGGCTATCCTTCTTTCAGAACTCAAGGGTTTTAGGCGTGAAGCTTTCATTATACCATCATACTTCACTGCTGTATTTTTGTTTGTGTCTTGTATTAGGTTTATATTGTGAGCCAAGCAATTATCACCTAGATGATTGCATTGGACTAGGGTGTTCATTGAGTTGTAAGTGTTGTGTCACTCTAAGCTTTTAAGCGTGAGTGTTGTGTTTCTTGATTAAAGCTGTTAAGCACAATCAAGAGTTGTTTGAAGTATAACTTCGCCATTTAACTTTAAACTAATTAAAGGTTGTAATCACTGTGGTGATTGAGGGGGAGTGAGTAGGAACTCTGATCTTAGTTTAAGATTGAAATTGCATTGGGTAGGTATTAAGTGATAGGGTTAAACAGTTGGTTTAAGGTCTGAATTAATACTACTAATAGTGGATTTCCTCCCTGGCTTGGTAGCCCCCAGACGTAGGTGTGTTTGTCACCGAACTGGGTAAACAATTCCTTGTGTTATTTACTGCACTTACATTTACCTGCTGTAAACATTCCTGTCTGCGCAGAATCGGATGTCATAACATCTTGTGTGACATCGATAGTCTGTTAACTAGAATTTCAATTGGCATCAGAGCAGGCACCCTGCCTGTTAATTTCTGGGTGAGATCTAGGGACGTTACTTTCTAGTACCATGGACAAGGATGTAGGATTCTCAAATAGACCACCCATGCTGGATGGTTCTAACTATGATGACTGGAAACCTCCTATGATAGCCTTCTGACACTTTCGACTCTGCTGGGGATATACAGTCTGACACTATCGACTCTACTGGTGAATGTTTAATCTGAAACAAATGCTTGGGGGAGTACAATAGTGAGAACCTGCTGGGGATTGAAGAATCCAATGCTTGGACCAATTTTGCAGGGATAAGATACCAAACACCAACTGTTGAAGAAAAACATCCGCGATCATCTGCTGGGAACCTTAAGGAAATGCCCCGAGTGTACCTGTTCTGAATAGACGATCCAAAACACTTAAAGTTTACAGCAATTTTAAATGTTTATTAAGCATGTACCTGTAAAGCTCTTATGTTTCATGATGCAATGTTTATAAAAAAATTGGACGTCATTTTTGCAAACAAAACAGTAAAATGAAAATGAACATAAAGATATACTGAATAACATGATTTTATTGACTGAATGGCCTCTGAATAGGCATTTACATCAGGAAGCAATCCCTGGAAAGAGGTAATTGCACAAAAGATAAAAAACAGAAATTAATCTAATGGCAATGTGAAATGGATTTTTATCGGGTTCCAATTCTGCTATGACTCGCTCGTCTTCAAGATCCTCCAAATGATCCTCTTTCTGAAAAAGGTGATTGGACTGTTTCCTATCCTTCGAAAATTTCCAATTATCGACACGAGATGAGATTCAGAACTACTCAGAACGCAATCATTCGCTTAATCCCTAACTTTTGCCTGGATCGCCCTTTCGGGTTTTCAATCCACCGGGATACCCATTTTTGCCTAAGTTGCCTTTTCAGGTTTTCAACTTACCGGGTGTACAATCTTTTCATTTTTAATCCCTAACTTTTGCCCGAACATTTTTCATTTTCTTGGTTCGCCGGGATGCCCTTTTTTGCCTGGACTATTCTTTTTATTGTCCAGCGGGTCAATTTTATGCGAAGTATTTTTTAACTGCGTTTGAGTTCACGGGGGAAGTGAAGTCTTCACCATCCATAGTTGCAAGCATTAAGGATCCACCATCAAAAACCTTGGTGACAATATATGGTCCATCATAATTAGGAGTCCACTTGCCCCTGTGATCTGTCTGAGGAGTAATGATCCTTTTCAACACCAAATCTCCGACTTGGAAGCATCGAGGATGCACTTTCTGATCAAAGGCTCTCTTCATCCGACTCTGATACAATTGCCCATGACAAATGGCTGCCATTCGCTTCTCTTCGATAAGACTCAACTCATTAAACCTTGTCTGAATCCATTCAGCTTCGTCTAACTTGACATCCAGCATGACTCTTAGAGAAGGAATCTCCACTTCAACAGGTATGACTGCTTCCATACCATACACAAGGGAGTAAGGGGTTGCCCCGGTCGATGTACGTACTGAGGTACGGTACCCATGCAAGGCGAAGGGTAGCATCTCATGCCAATCTCTGTACGTAACGACCATCTTCTACACAATCTTCTTTATGTTCTTATTTGCTGCCTGAACAGCACCGCTCATCTTAGGACGATAAGGGGAAGAATTATGATGTTGAATGTTGAAGTTCTTGCACAACTCCTTCATCATTTTGTTATTGAGATTAGAACCATTGTTAGTAATGATTCTTTCGGGAATCCCATAAAGACAAATGATTTCTTTCTTAATGAATCGGGCAACCACATGTCTGGTGACCTTCGCAAATGACGCTGCTTCGACCCACTTGGTGAAATAGTCGATGACAACAAGGATGAAGCGATGCCCATTAGAAGCAGTCGGCTCAATCTTTCCAATCATATCAATGCCCCACATAGAAAACGACCACGGTGAAGACATCACATTCAGAGGATTTGGCGGCACATGCACCTTATCAGCATAAATCTGGCATTTATGACACTTCCGAGCGTATTTGAAACAATCAGATTCCATGGTCATCCAGTAATAACCCGCTCTCAACAATTTCTTAGCCATTGCATGTCCACCGGCATGAGTACCGAAGGAGCCTTCATGAACTTCCTGCATTAACATGTCTGCTTCGTGTCTATCCACGCATATGAGCAAAACCATGTCGAAGTTCCTCTTATACAGCACATCGTCTTGGTTCAAGAAGAAATTGCCTGCCAATCTTCTCAAAGTCTTTCTATCATTGTTGGATGCCCCTGTAGGGTACTCTTGATTCTTCAGAAAGCACTGATGTCGTGGTACCAGGGCTTGTCATCAACTACCACTTCAACAGCAAACATATACGCGGCCCTATCAAGGCGCATAACATTGATCCTGGGAGCATAGTTCCACCGAGTCACTTTGATCATGGAGGATAGAGTAGCAAGAGCATATGCCATTTGGTTCTTATCACAAGGTATATGATACAACTTTACTGTTGTGAAGAAAGTCAACAATCTTCTCGTGTAATCTCTATAGGGGACCAGATTAGGCTGAAGAGTATTCCAATCACCATTCACTTGATTAATCACTAGAGATGAATCTCCGAAGATGTCCAGAGTCTTGATTCTCAAATTAATGGCTTGCTCAATACCCAAGATGCAAGCCTCATACTCAGTTTCATTATTGGTGCACTCAAAAGTCAGACGAGCGGTGAAAGGCATGTGGGCACCTTTCGGAGTGGTAATGACAGCACCAATTCCACTTCCTTTGGCATTGACGGCCCCATCAAACATTAGAGCCCAATTTTCATCTGGATCAGGTCCCTCCTTAACAACTGGCTCTTCACAGTCTTTCATCTTGAGGAACATGATGTCTTCATCTGGAAAATCAAACTTCATCGGCTCATAATCATCAATCGGCTGCTGAGCAAGATAGTCTGACAGAATACTCTCTTTGATGGCTTTTTGGGATGTATACTGGATGTCGTACTCTGTCAGTACCATTTGCCAACGAGCAACCCTTCTGGTGAGAGATGGCTTCTCAAATATATACTTGACTGGATCCATTTTGGAGATCAGTAAGGTTGTGTGAGTCAGTATGTATTGTCTCAATCGCTTAGCAGCCCATGCAAGTGCACAACATGTCCTTTCAAGTATTGAGTATCTCGACTCGCAATCTGTGAATTTTTTACTTAGGTAGTAGATGGCATACTCTTTCCTACCTGTCTCGTCGTGTTGACCGAGAACACAACCCATGGACTTATCAAGTACTGTCAAGTACATAATCAACGGTCTCCCTCGGACTGGAGGCATAAGGATTGGAGGATTCTTCAAATACTCTTTTATCTTCTCGAAAGCCCTTTGGCAATCATCATTCCACCTGATAGCCTGATCTTTTCTTAACAATTTGAATATTGGCTCACACGTGGCTGTTAGGTGAGAGATGAACCTTACAATGTAGTTCAACCTTCCTAAGAAACCACGGACTTATTTTTCTTTTCTTGGCTCAGGCATTTCTTGTATCGCTTTCACTTTGGCAGGATCCACCTCAATCCCTTTTTCACTAACAATAAAACCCAGCAATTTTCCAGATCTCACCCCGAAAGTACATTTATTCGGATTAAGCCTCAGCTTGAACTTCCTCAAACGCTCAAACAATTTCTGCAAATTCACCAAATGTTCTTCTTCCGTCTGAGATTTGGCAATCATATCATCAACATAAACCTCGATTTCATGATGAATCATATCATGGAAAAGAGTTACCATAGCTCGTTGATATGTTGCCCCAGCTTTTTTTAGACCAAACGGCATCACCTTGTAGCAGAAGGTGCCCCATGGGGTTATGAAAGTTGTCTTCTCCATGTCTTCTGGTGCCATCTTAATTTGATTATAGCCAGAAAAGCCATCCATGATGGAGAATACCGAGAAGTGAGTCGTGTTATCCACCAAGACGTCGATGTGAGGTAATGGGAAATCATCTTTAGGACTAACTCTATTCAGATCCCGGTAGTCAACACATATCCATACCTTTCCATCCTTCTTAGGTACTGGAACGATATTTGCAACCCATGGCGGATAATTTGTGACCGCTAGAAACCCTGCATCCAACTGTTTTTGCACTTCTTCCTTTATCTTGACAGCCATCTCTGGTCTTGTTCTTCTAAGCTTCTACTTGACCGGAGGACAATCCTCTTTGAGAGGCAAACGGTGTACCACAATGTCGGTGTCAAGCCCTGGCATGTCCTGATAAGACCAAGCGAAGATGTCGACATACTCTTGCAGCAGTTCAATCAGCCCCTTCTTCACATTATCTTCCAAAGCAACCCCTATCTTGATCTCTCTCTTGACGTCCTTGGTGCCGAGATTAATCACTTCGATAGACTCTTGATGCGGTTGAATGACCCTTTCCTCCTGTTTTAACAACCTGGCAAGTTCTTCAGGGAGTTCACAGTCTTCATCACCCTCTTCTTAAGCTTGAAAGATTGAATTTTCAAAGTCGAAGCGAGCCATAACAGAACTGTTATCAATTGGATCCGGTGACGTGCATCTGCATGAGTGATGGTATGTGCTTATGAGTGTGAACAAGGAGTGCAAACTAAACAAAACATTGCCAAATATATTTTTTTTGATTGGTTTTTTTTAAAACTGCAAAAATAGAAAGACAATGAACAAAACGTTTGAATGCAAAAAGACGTCCTTTATTTATGATAAAAAAATCCAGGTATTCACATAGATGAGCCCTACAATGAGTCATTACGCCCTGGGCGGAATGTAAGACTTGGATATGCACAAATGAACAAAGAAAATTACTCTTCAAGAAGAGTGACTTGGATAATCTCTTCGGAAGACCAGTTGCGAAGTACTTCACTCGGGACCCTTGGACGCACCCAGTTATCAATGTCGCAATCACTATCCCCATCTTCTTCGTTGATTGCAGAGATCTGGCCATACTGAATGATGCCAGCACTGGAGAAAGTAATCGTCCCCTGACGAGCCTGAGGCGTTGAAGTTGTAGAAGTCAACGCTGGCTGGTACCCAATCCTGAACTTGTCTTCCTTTACAGGTAAATCCAACAGACGTCCCCAACCGGGAGCAACACCTAAATTTACCAAGGCCTGCACCTGCTTGAAGGACGAAATAGAGGCACCTGTGTTGCATTACGCGAAAAACCGGCGGGAAAACAAGAACAACAGAGCCGCCAGCGTGCGTTATTTATCCCAAAAGAGGGAAAGGAAACGCTCAGAGTAAACCTGGGAAAGACATGGTCTCGCGACCAAAGAGAATGGGTTCGGGAGTCGGTTATGCGAAGGGAAGGTATTAGCACCCCTACGCATCCGTCGTACTCGACGGGATCCACGCACAAAAGGAAGGAAAATGGTTGCTAAAACACTGCTCACACACACACACATTGGCTGAAAGAGACACAAGAAAACAGACAAGACTGAACTCGGCAGGATATCGCATCCTGGGCCTACTTAGTCTATCAAGCATAGACATCAGAGTCAAAGTAGTTCGGACTGGGGAAACGACACATGCTCGCTAGGATGTCGCATCCTATGCATACGTATCTCCTTGGACGAAGGAGAATCAGAGCATTCGTAGCTCGGCTGACACGCACACAAACAAACAGACAAAGGCAAACGTGGAGCCTGAATGCCAATCGCTGGACTTACATCAGCATCCGAACCAACAGACGCACACAGGAAACCAACTGCCGATCGCTGGACTTACGTCGGACTCCAACCAGAAAAGGAGAAACAAACTCACACAAACAAAACAAAAAAAGGGCGAACGTGGAGCCCGAATGCCAATCACTGGACTTACATCAGCATCCGAACCAAAACACACGCAAGGGTGGTTAAGACACAAAGGGTTGAAAAAGAAAAAGGGCGAACGTGGAGATCAGCTCATCTCCTGCCTACGTACCACATCTGGTATGAGAATCAGGGCGACGTAGTTCCCCTACGGAGGGAAAAAGGACGAACAAACAAACTAAAAGGGAGACTAGAGCTCGAGCCTAATAGTTGCCACACTAACAAGAAGAGACGCTGAGACGTCGAAAGGAACACAAAAGGTTGAAAGGACAAACTAATAGGGAGACTTGAGCTCGAGCCTAATAGTTGCCAAACACACACAAAAAAAAGAAAAAAAAGGCGCCTGGAGAGATCAGCTCATCTCCTGCCTACGTACCTCATCTGGTATGAGGATCAGGGCGACGTAGTTCCCCTACGGAGGGAAAAAGGACGAACAAACAAACTAAAAGGGAGACTAGAGCTCAAGCCTAATAGTTGCCAAACACACACAAAAAAAGAAAAAAGGCGCCCGGAGAGATCTGCTCATCTCCTGCCTACGTACCTCATCTGGTATGAGGATCAGGGCGACGTAGTTCCCCTACGCAGGGGAAAAGGACTAGCCTAACCAGATAACAGAGGGAGACACAACACTAGGGAGACTACGACTCGAGCCTAGATGTTGTCATGCAAAATCATCCCTAAGTTAAGGTTTCTAGCTAACTTGCACAGGAAGAAGAAGGGTCTCGATTGCAACTAGGGCAAGAGAAAGGGGAGGTCTCAATCGCAACGAGGGCGAGAGAAGAGGATTAGTGTTAGTTGTTAGTCAAACTCGACAAGACATCGCATCTCGTGCCTACGTATCTCATCTGGACATGAGAATCAGAGTTGCCGTAGTTCGGCTAAACTATTCCCGTTGGTTTGTGTTTTTTAAGTGGACAACGTCACTGCGCAATCTACCTGATGCTCGACCTTTGGAGACTTACTCACCTGTAATAGAAGGAGCTAACGTATCCTTAAGAGGGGATAATGTTTGTTTGTGTTTTAGGAAAGCCCAAGCAAGAAAGGAAGTCCTATACGAAGGAACCGTGCTACCTTAATTGACATGCAAACGAGACTACACGGAGTCTAACAAACCTAGGGGATACAATCACACCACACAAGCACATACAGCATGAAATAAACACACCAACAAGGGGCTCAAACATCAAGGCTAGGTTTTAGTCGAGGGGTCATATCAACCTCAACAAACAAACCACTGGAACTGGGTAGTGTTAGCTCTTAACCTTGCCATTGAGGGGCTAAGGTGAAGCAGATGAAAGGTGAGTGAAGATAAGACTCCACAGCTCTTATCCCTGGCCTGGGAGAGCTTAAGACAAGAATGTGTGGGTTCAGAAAGTGGGAACCCTTCTACACATTTCAAACTGACTCAACTGTACGATTGTACAAGATCTTGGGTTTGTATCTGCAATGCATCAACACAGTGGTGTGAGCAAAGCAGATGACACACAGAATAGCAGGGGATAGATTGCATATCCCTTGGGTTCTGCCAATTGCCTCTTCACTTAGGAGGTCTTTGACTCTATACAAGGACAAATGTAAACAGTCACAAACATTGCCTCTTAAGGAGGACTTCAGACAGTTGCCTGGCCAAGTAACAGGCCAGGTCTTCCAGACTACATGAAGTAAAGAAGTTATACCTCAATGCAAATTGCTATTAAGCAAAGCAAAGCAAAGTTCACAAGGAACTAAAAGCAACTAAAGTACCTGAAATCAGTCAAGCACAGTTAGTATACAAGTCAAAGTTAAATCAGAATGAAACAAAGGTTAACAGTCAACACAAGCAGATAAATGTGCAATGCACAAGGTTCAAGGCATGTGAGCCAAGCAACCTACAAAACAAATAGATTAGTCATGATAATCAAGCACACTCAAACAATTTGTATTGGTCTCATTGGGTAATTGTTGATTAACCTGAAAAAATGAGCTCAAACATGAGTAACAGGACCACTAGGACAAGCCTAGGGTCAAAGGGGGATGAAAAGTTTAAAACAGCAAATGGCAAGTGTCCAAAATCATGTTCAAACAATCAAGAAATAAACCCAATTGGTTTCACATTCATATCAATCATTATCATCATTTCATGAACAAATTAGGTCAAGACATGGCATTTAGAAGCTCATAGAAGTCAACAGCAAGACTTGAATCAAAAGCAAACTAAAGCATTTCAAAAAATCATCAAATAAATCATGCTCAAACACAACCCATAGCATGGTAAGAATGTCAAATTTCAATTCATTTGGACAAGTAGAAGGTGGTCAATGAAAATCAGAAAGGCAAGGCAATTTTAAGCATGCTCAAAGAAGTCAACCAAACATGTATCAACTTGAAAAAATCATAAATCAGTGATGGCATATGAGAAATGAATGGGACTAAAACCATGGCAAAGCTTAAGATGTCTACTAATCACATATAAAATTTCATGTCCATCTAATAAGGTATGAGAATTTCACAGATGAAATGGGAGCATGTGTCACAAAAAGTCAACATAAGACCAAACAAGGGAGAAAAATCTCAAACAATTAGGAAATGCCACAAACAATTCCAAGAAAAATCACATGTAAACTAGACATACTCAAGTGAATTCATGCAAAAAATCAAAGCATTTTGAGGTCAAGAGGCATGATAATGAAAATCATCAATTTGCACATCAATGGTGTGACACAAATTGTCACACCCTACTTCAAAAAATCATAACTCAATTACCAGAGATGATAAATTCATAAACTTTATACCAAAATCACCATGAATGTGTCTAATTTATGCACAAAAAATTTCAAGGGCAAAGGATAAAGCATCACTATTTCACAAATGATTTGGTAAAAGGTACAAGAAATGGATACATGAACAAAACCCTAATACCAATTAAAATCCCCTTATCCAAAAAATCAGGAAAAAATATGATAAATAAGTAGAGGTCCAGATGAACACAATGCAAAAATTCTCATGAATTTTGGATAAAGCATGATTGACTTATGAATTTTAGAAGTTGAGTAACAAAATGAAATAATTATTAAAAACAAATATGATTTAATAAGACATGAGGCACGGGCGATGGCAATTTTGTGAATATGGTAACAACTTATCAAAACGCGGCGTTTTGGTAATGCAGATGAAATGTTGTGATTGGTTGGCTTTAACGCAACAGTGCCATGCATACGTGAACAGGAAAAAATTCTGGGCATGGCAATGAAGAACTAGGGTTTTATGTACAGTGCATTCATCATCTTCATCCAAATTCGTGAATTTTTAATGTGCCCAGAAAATCAAATTGGATACATCATTGGACTCAGCAAACATCACACAACACGAATCCATCATTCATTTGCATTGAATCAAACTAAACATCAAGAATCGAGCAAAAACAAATATGAACAACAAACTTCAGATCAGCATATCTTCAAAAATACACAACCATTTCATGTAATTTAAGGCTCATTGTAACCATGGCAAGGAGATCTTTCATAAGCATATTATAGTTTGGCAAATGGAGAAAATCGAAAACTTACTTGATTTTGAAGAACTGATGAAACGGTGATGTATGGATGCCAAATGCTCGAAACAGTTGCTACTTCAAGCTTCCAATGATGAATGGAGGAATATCCTAGCTCAGCAAGGCTTGAAATGATACATACTTTGAACTGCCATGGATGAATGCTTAGAGAAACAGACCTTGAAGATGAAGTTACAGCTGGAGAATCAAGCTTGAAATGGACTCAAAGATGATGGTAGGTGATGTAGCAAACAAGGCAATGTCGTGTGCTTGAAGTTTGTTGACAGAAATTGCAAAATGAAGGAAGACGAGAATTGAGAGAAAGTGAGTTTTTCTGTGTGATTCTGTGGCTGCTAGGGTTTCTTTGAGCAGAAAAAGTGATATATGTATGCTGTTTTAAGTTGCTAAGCATGATTAAGCAAGGTGGTAATTGGAATCTTGAAAATGATATGTTTTGCTAATTTGACCATTTTTCACTTAAGTGCATGGTGCATGAGCAAAAGCTGCGAATTGGGCCTTCCAACACATTCCAAATATCATATCTGAACTATTCCAATTGGCCAAAATTGTTAGAAATGCTTAATTCAAAAGTTCATTTTCGTACCACACTTGAAATTAAATCATGCTAGTTCAAAAATGCCATTTTGATTGGTGATGTTTTGGTGAATGATGATGACATATTTGGAAAGAGGGGATCAAATGTGACTTGTTGCAAAAAACCCCACCCAATTTGGCCAAATGGTTTGAGAGATATGGCCTTTTGAAGTTCAAAAAATTCTGAAAATGATTTGATCATAACTTGCCAACCATACATGGGAATTGAGTGTTCTTGGACTTTTTGGAAATGGGAGAACAAGATCTTCAACTTTCATGTTGGGCAAAAATTCATTTGAAGCTTGTATCATGATGTAAGTTTAGGATCAAGAAGTTTCCATTTTTGGCAAATTCCAATTACAGGTCAAGTTTCTATTTTTGGAAATTTCTTGTCTGGCTTCAAATTCTTCCATGATGATGTTTGACATGTTATATGAGGCCTATATGGACATGAATGAACCCTCTCAAACCAAATTCCACCTTGAAATCCATAAAATCAAGCCCAGTTGACCAAGGTTGACTTTTTAGGGTTTCTGGTAAACTGTGCATTGACTGATGACTTCTGAACATCCAATCCTTGACCAAAACACTTCCAAAGGATCCCTAGGTCATGTGAACATGTTGGACCAACCCTAGGGCCTTGGCTCAATGGAGATTGTACTTGCTTGATTGATTGACTGATCTCCTGATCAGTTTGACCTAATTCTTCTGATGATCTTGCACTTGAGGCAAAAGGGACAATGCAATGCTATGCAGTGGACCATGTTAATGCTATGACCTAATATGATAATGTATGTACAATGATAGGTGCAAATTTGAGGTGCTACAACTGCCCCTATTCAATCAGTTGGGAACCCGAACGGATGATAGCAACGGCTGTCAGACTTTCAGGGTAAACAGGGATTGAATACTAAGAACCGTAGAATTTGCACAATACAGGGATCCAATAATGGAAACGTCCACTGGGATTTGATATTTATTACTGGGTATATTATTATTTTTTTGTTTTCAACGGATACGGCCACATCCAGACATCACAACGATGATGAATGGGAATAAAAATCACAACTAGATGCCGACGGACAACTAGGAAAAACTCAACGTTTACCAAGACCAACGGAGAGGTAACCAGACATTAATGAATGAATGGAAGAGATACAACCATACGTCAACGGACGAAATGGGAAAAACTCAACGTTTACCAAGACCAACGGAGAGGTAACCAACTGGGGACGACCAGGAAAAACTCGACGTTTATCGACACCAACGGAGAGGAGGACTACTGCTGGGGAGACAGAACACAACCAAATCATCAACGGATGATTGGGAAAAACTCGACGTTTATCAACACCAACGGAGAGGAGGATTAACGAGGGACGACCCTGCGGGGAAAGATATCAACTATACGCCAACGGACGCATAGGAAAAACTCGACGTTTATCGACACCAACGGAGAGGAGGAATACTTCACTAGGGAAGAAGGACACAACCAAATCATCAACGGATGATCGGGAAAAACTCGACGTTTATCGAAACCAACGGAGAGGTAACTCTGCATGGAGAGGGGTACAACTAGACATCATCGGATGACTAGGAAAAACTCGACGTTTATCGACACCAACGGAGAGGAGGAAACTCTACTGGGGAGAGTGAACACAACCAAATCATCAACGGATGATTGGGAAAAACTCGACGTTTATCGACACCAACGGAGAGGAGGAATACTTCTTCGATCTGAAAATCGGAAATTGGCCTGAACGCCACTTCGGTCTAAATACCGGAAAATTGGCCTGAGTGCCATAAGTACATCGACCTGATTGTCGGAAACTCCTTCGGTCTGAATACCGGAAAATTGGCCTGAGTGCCATAAGTACATCGACCTGATCGTCGGAAACTCCTTCGGTCTGAATACCGGAAAATTCATAAGTACATCAACCTGATCGTCGGAAACTTCTTCGGTCTGAATACCGGAAAAAACATAAGTACATCGACCTGATCGTCGGAAACTTCTTCGGTCTGAATACCGGAAAAAACATAAGTACATCGACCTGATCGTCGGAAACTTCTTCGGTCTGAATACCAGAAAAACATAAGTACATCGACCTGATCGTCGGAAACTTCTTCGGTCTGAATACCGGAAAAAACATAAGTACATCGACCTGATCGTCGGAAACTTCTTCGGTCTGAATGCCGGAAAATCATGAGACATATTATCTATAGCCGTCAAAACGTAGATAATACACTCGCATGGAAGATTATCCATAACCGGGTTGTAGGTTGTTAGATGGATAAACGACCGAAAAGAAAGGCATCAGGGTACCAGGACTAGGTATGCAAAAGATGACCAATCAAAAGAGGATAAAGTTGCTTACTCGGAGCAAGTATCCAAAAAGAAGGGGAAGACCCAATGGGGACAATACTGCTTGATCAAAGCAAGTATCCAAAGGGGAAAGAATATCAATACCGCAAACCGGATACTGATAACTGCAAAGAGGGGATTACATCTACCGGTTAGTAGGCAGAAAACCACGGAAAAGTAACCAGTCATCGATAGGATGAGCACAAAGGGTTAACTCCACCAAGGGGAGAACGTGGGATTTTACAACTACCAGCTAGTAGGTAGAAAACCACAAAGATAGGACTTACAACTACCGGTTTGTAGGTAGAGGCCAACAAACAGAATGAACCACAAAGGTTACCTCTGCTAGGGGGTGAAAGTGGGATTTTACAACTACCAGCCTGTAGGTAGAAAACCACGACGATAGGACTTACAACTACCGGTTTGTAGGTAGAGGCCCAGAGAAGTAACCAGTCATCAATAGGATGAGCACAAAGGGTTAACTCCATCAAGGGGAGAACGTGGGATTTTACAACTACCGGTTAGTAGGTAGAAAACCACAAAGATAGGACTTACAACTACCGGTTTGTAGGTAGAGGCCAACAAATTCCGCTGAGGATAAGATGAATGAGTGCCGGTTAGTGAGCGACTATTCATTTATGCCCCAGGGAAGCACAAGAGACAGCCAACAGGAAGCCTATTTAGGATCGATCCAAAAAGGCAGACTGAATCAAGACTCGTCCTAATGAGGAAAGAACTCAATAGGGAAAACCCATCCCGTTATGTGTGGGAGGGAACGGAAACAACCGTCATCCACGAGGACGTATCTCAGTGGGGAAATGGAAGGAAAGGATAGACACTTTCTGCTTAAGGGGTTGGCTCTACATGGAGAGATTAGACACACCCACATCTGCTAGGGAGGATCTACTGGAGAGATCTGTATCAACAAATAGCAGGAGACAACCATCAACAGATACACGACAACAGCTGCATCATGAGTATCCGAATGCTATGATTATGCATGTATGCATTATGCATGATGAATGTATGATGAATGCTGACAAACAAACATGTAAACACACAGGTCCAGGAATCAACCACCCGGTACTACTCTTCTTCCATAGGGAAGGCCAAAAACACCGGAGAGCAAACGCGATCTGCTGGAAACCGGGATATCAGGGAACAACACCATCCTGCAGGGAGAGGAGAAGACTGCTCTGCTGGAGAGACGAACGCTAACGTCTTCAGTAAACACTCTGCTTGGGGAACTGCCCCACAAAACATTTCAAAAGCAACCTTGCTGGGAATGCCCCTTGGTAGGGCTCAAACAAACCTATACTGGAGATGCCCCACAATAGGGCTAACAGGGACTTGGAGGAAGAATGTTGTACTGCCGGGAACATGAAGATGAACAACTCCAACCGACACTGCACTGAGCAACCTTACTGAGGAGAAACCATGAAAATGTTCTGCAGGAAAAAGATACAGTCATGCTCGAGATACGAACAATTGTCTTACCTGTTGGTAATCATACCACCCTTGGGAGAGCACTGCGGATCTCCTAAGTATCCTTCCATCATTGTGAACGTTCACTTTGTTTAAGAACAATTTTTTTTGTGAAAAATTTGTTTATTTTGAAAACAATGATACTTTATCAATTAAACATGCAAAACATTTGTTGAGTCGAAACAAACAAGAGTGCAAATAATTGGATAAAAGCTCAAATTGATGTGATGGAATGGTAGTCTGCAAAGGGCGAGACTCCATAGATCTGTACAAGTTTGAAATCGGTGATATATATTGGAGAGGGCTACATTGAACATAATGACCTTTCCTCTACCATTCTGAATTTTCGATGTATTCAAAGCTTCAGTCGACGACGAATCGAGAATTCCTGACGGATGACAGATATAGAGCACAGTCTTGTCAAGATGCAGTTACTTGCCAAATCCCTAATTTTTGCCTAGATTGCCCCAGTGTGAGGTGATCAATCCAGCGGGATGCAAGTTCTTTTTTCAATGTCTCTAACTTTTGCCTGGATTGCCCTTTCGGGTTTTCAATCCACCGAGACGCTCCTTTTTGCCTAAGTCGCCCTTTGGGGTGTTCGACTTAGCGAGCTGTTTTGTTGTTTTTTTTTTTTTAGGCGAAGTATTTCTTGACTGCATCAGAATTCACAGGACGAGTGAACTTCTCCATCCATTGTTGTAAGTGTCAAAACATTGCCTGAAAAGGCTCTCTTGACAACATATGGACATTCATAGCTTGGGGTTCACTTGCCCCTGGAATCGGGCACGAAAGACAAGGCTTTCTTGAGCACAGGGTCATTTTCTCAGAACCCGAGACTTGACCTTCTTGTCGAATGCTTTCTTCACTCTCTGCTGATGTAACTGACCATGACACATGGCAGTTGATCTCTTTCTTTCGATCGGATTCACTTGGTCGTAGTGACTCTGAATCCACTCGGCATCAGTCAACTTGGGACTTTGAGGGTGCTATTTTTCTTTTGTTTCTTTCTTTCTTTTTCTTTCTTTTGATTTTGATTTTGATTTTTTCTTATTTTGATTTGATTTTTTTTTATTTTGCACCCTCTTCTTTTTTGTGCTTGTTGTTTTTTTTTTTTTTTTTTTTTTTTTTTTTTTTTTTTTGATGCCCCAGTTGGCTGTTCTACTGATTCTCGAGATGCAGCTGAGTGTGATCTTCTTTTCTTGCTCAAGAAGTCGGGAAATACCGTAAGGAATCCCTTCAACATCATCTTCTTCCGCTTCAAATACAGGGAATTCAAAATTGGGAGATGACGTCTGATCATGATGTTCAATGGGTTTGAGAAACAACCTGCATAAAGATTTTGAGTATAAAAAGCTCTTTGAAAATCAAACAAGACAATCGTTATGCAGATGAAAAGATTGCTTTTATTCTTGTTTTTAGGGTTTTTTGTGATCACCAATTTCATGCAAAAAGCGAAAAGGGAAAATAAATGGAAAAACAAATGTTCAAACATGAATTTATTTGAATGAAAATATCATTGCACAAAATGTTGCCAACAATGTCATCACTTCTCCTTTTGGCATGAGAGAAGGGTTTTTAAACAAAGTGATTATTACTCTGACTTATGAACAACTATAGGAAAGCCCACAGTGACCCAATTGTGATAGATCCCACCGGGGATGACAACTGTCAGTATCTCTTGCATCAGTAGCTTCTGTTTTTGAACAACCCTCTTTGTTGAAGATCTCAGAAGAAAAGCCACCGCCAGCCCGGGGCTTGCTGTCTTCAGGCTTGATTATCACGGGGACCCAAGTCTTCAAAGTTCAAAATACCTGACCTCACGAGGTCTTGAACCTTCATCTTCAGCTGGAAACAACTATCCACATCATGACCAGGAGCACCCGAATGATACACACAATGCTGCTCAGGCCTATACCACCACCGAGGGTTGACGGGTATAGCCGGCGGGTCTCTGGGAGTAATCAAGTTCCGCTCTAACAGAGAGGGATACAGTTCGGCGTAGGACATGGGGATTGGATCAAAAATGATCTTCTTCCTCTCATTACTCGTACTGGCTTGCTGGGAAGCCTGCTGCTAAGGACGATGTTGTTGATGCTGATACTGCTGAGTTGGTCTTCTCTGCTGTTATTGAGTTTGAGTCGCTGGAATAGTCACAGCAGCAGCCTGACGATACTGTCCTCTGTTTGCACTCCTCCGACGGTGCACAACATTTGTTTCAATCTCTCCCCTTTTGGGTGCCCCAGAGTATGTCTTCTTAGAACTGGAAGAACTGGAAGAACTTGAAGAGCCAGGATGGCGAACCGGAGCGCGGGTTGCTCCGACATTAACAGTCTCTGCAGCAAGAGGCTGTTCACTGATTCTGATCCTCCTCAATTCATCACTCATGGCACAATCATTGACGAGAATAGTGACAGCAGCATTCTCATGAACGGGTACACCCACTGGTGAAGCACGGTGGACTGGTGGAATCACGGCTTCCAGTCTCTGGGCTAAGGCACGCAGATCCTCTTGCCCCTGAACAACTCCTTGCATCATTGTCATGAACTGGGCCATGTTTGCCCTCATCTCAGCCAACTCTGTCTGAACCTGGTCCATAATCCTCTGATGATTGAGTCTGGTTGAGTAACGATGCGGTCGGCGGTCAGCAATCCTGTCTCAGTCGGGAACCAAAGTGAGAAGTCTTGTCCCCAAAACATGTCTGTAATGCAAGGATGTGCATGATATGCATGATATGCATGATATGGGTACTATTTTTTCATGAATGATCCTGATAAAGGATATGCGTATGCGAGTTAAATTTTTTCTTTTTTCATGCGTTATTATTTTTTGGAAAATAAACATGCTATGATGCAAATGATGGAGCCAAGACTGGCAGGCTGTGCATCTCAGAACACCGGATCGGAGCTTTGGCTTGAACTCTGATCACAAACATCTGAAACCCAAAGTCAATCTGATCAACTGGCATCTGAACCCATATCTGGAGAACCGAGTCACCATAAATCCGACTTGTGGAGTTCCGAAATAAACGGAACTGGAGATTACATTACTATCATCACAGGATCATCCATTGAATGGATGACAGCCAGATCCTCTGAACAGGTACTCTCGAATTCAACCCGGGGATCCGAAATAAACGGAACCCGCTGATAAACCACGGACAGAACTCCGACGTCCCAGAAATAAATGTCCAAAATTCACAGTCACCACAGTACCAGGAGTCACCAACTGTACCTGTTAAAA
Organism: Lathyrus oleraceus; assembly: GCF_024323335.1. Classification (NCBI taxonomy): domain Eukaryota; kingdom Viridiplantae; phylum Streptophyta; class Magnoliopsida; order Fabales; family Fabaceae; genus Lathyrus; species Lathyrus oleraceus. The sequence continues at coordinate 170,523,969 of NC_066584.1, read as the reverse complement.
TGATCAATCCCCCCCACTCACGGGTGTCATCTAGGCCAGGGTAAGGTCGAGAGAAACGCAGCATAAATAACCTTTCGCAGAATATCATCCTGTGCACACCCGATGTATGCACCGATAATATCCCACCAGGGTCTGAACTGCTCGCGATATCAATGTTCCGCTAAGTGGCGTACACCACCCGCTTCCCATGAATCACTTTATTCCTAGGTTTCCTAGATTTCACTCATAGCCTGGGTATTGGGCCTTTTACCTCGAGTAACTCCCACCCCAAACAAGGAAACACAGCACAGCCAGCAAATGAATATGAATGGATGCAAAAATTAATGCAAACAATAAATGCACATATATACAAATGAATGCAATAAATACAACAGCAAACAGCAACCAAAACCCTAACCTAGAGAGCGCTAGGAGAGACTCGCTTAGGGAAGAAGGACCAGCACAGGTCAACTTCTCTATTGTCCCCAGTAGAGTCGCCAGCTGTCGCATTACGCGAAAAACCGGCGGGAAAACAAGAACAACAGAGCCGCCAGCGTGCGTTATTTATCCTAAAAGAGGGAAAGGAAACGCTCAGAGTAAACCTGGGAAAGACATGGTCTCGCGACCAAAGAGAATGGGCTCGGGAGTCGGTTATGCGAAGGGAAGGTATTAGCACCCCTACGCATCCGTCGTACTCGACGGGATCCACGCACAAAAGGAAGGAAAATGGTTGCTAAAACACTGCTCACACACACACACATTGGCTGAAAGAGACACAAGAAAACAGACAAGACTGAACTCGGCAGGATATCGCATCCTGGGCCTACTTAGTCTATCAAGCATAGACATCAGAGTCAAAGTAGTTCGGACTGGGGAAACGACACATGCTCGCTAGGATGTCGCATCCTATGCATACGTATCTCCTTGGACGAAGGAGAATCAAAGCATTCGTAGCTCGGCTGACACGCACACAAACAAACAGACAAAGGCAAACGTGGAGCCTGAATGCCAATCGCTGGACTTACATCAGCATCCGAACCAACAGACGCACACAGGAAACCAACTACCGATCGCTGGACTTACGTCGGACTCCAACCAGAAAAGGAGAAACAAACTCACACAAACAAAACAAAAAAAGGGTGAACGTGGAGCCCGAATGCCAATCACTGGACTTACATCAGCATCCGAACCAAAACACACGCAAGGGTGGTTAAGACACAAAGGGTTGAAAAAGAAAAAGGGCGAACGTGGAGATCAGCTCATCTCCTGCCTACGTACCTCATCTGGTATGAGAATCAGGGCGACGTAGTTCCCCTACGGAGGGAAAAAGGACGAACAAACAAACTAAAAGGGAGACTAGAGCTCGAGCCTAATAGTTGCCACACCAACAAGAAGAGACGCTGAGACGTCGAAAGGAACACAAAAGGTTGAAAGGACAAACTAATAGGGAGACTTGAGCTCGAGCCTAATAGTTGCCAAACACACACAAAAAAAAGAAAAAAAAGGCGCCCGGAGAGATCAGCTCATCTCCTGCCTACGTACCTCATCTGGTATGAGGATCAGGGCGACGTAGTTCCCCTACGGAGGGAAAAAGGACAAACAAACAAACTAAAAGGGAGACTAGAGCTCGAGCCTAATAGTTGCCAAACACACACAAAAAAAGAAAAAAGGCGCCCGGAGAGATCTGCTCATCTCCTGCCTACGTACCTCATCTGGTATGAGGATCAGGGCGACGTAGTTCCCCTACGCAGGGGAAAAGGACTAGCCTAACCAGATAACAGAGGGAGACACAACACTAGGGAGACTACGACTCGAGCCTAGATGTTGTCATGCAAAATCATCCCTAAGTTAAGGTTTCTAGCTAACTTGCACAGGAAGAAGAAGGGTCTCGATTGCAACTAGGGCAAGAGAAAGGGGAGGTCTCAATCGCAACGAGGGCGAGAGAAGAGGATTAATGTTAGTTGTTAGTCAAACTCGACAAGACATCGCATCTCGTGCCTACGTATCTCATCTGGACATGAGAATCAGAGTTGCCGTAGTTCGGCTAAACTATTCCCGTTGGTTTGTGTTTTTTAAGTGGACAACGTCACTGCGCAATCTACCTGATGCTCGACCTTTGGAGACTTACTCACCTGTAATAGAAGGATCTAACGTATCCTTAAGAGGGGATAATGTTTGTTTGTGTTTTAGGAAAGCCCAAGCAAGAAAGGAAGTCCTATACGAAGGAACCGTGTTACCTTAATTGACATGCAAACGAGACTACACGGAGTCTAACAAACCTAGGGGATACAATCACACCACACAAGCACATACAGCATGAAATAAACACACCAACAAGGGGCTCAAACATCAAGGCTAGGTTTTAGTCGAGGGGTCATATCAACCTCAACAAACAAACCACTGGAACTGGGTAGTGTTAGCTCTTAACCTTGCCATTGAGGGGCTAAGGTGAAGCAGATGAAAGGTGAGTGAAGATAAGACTCCACAGCTCTTATCCCTGGCCTGGGAGAGCTTAAGACAAGAATGTGTGGGTTCAGAAAGTGGGAACCCTTCTACACATTTAAAACTGACTCAACTGTACGATTGTACAAGATCTTGGGTTTGTATCTGCAATGCATCAACATAGTGGTGTGAGCAAAGCATATGACACACAGAATAGCAGGGGATAGATTGCATATCCCTTGGGTTCTGCCAATTGCCTCTTCACTTAGGAGGTCTTTGACTCTATACAAGGACAAATGTAAACAATCACAAACATTGCCTCTTAAGGAGGACTTCAGACAATTGCCTGGCCAAGTAACAGGCCAGGTCTTCCAGACTACATGAAGTAAAGAAGTTATACCTCAATGCAAATTGCTATTAAGCAAAGCAAAGCAAAGTTCACAAGGAACTAAAAGCAACTAAAGTACCTGAAATCAGTCAAGCACAGTTAGTATACAAGTCAAAGTTAAATCAGAATGAAACAAAGGTTAACAGTCAACACAAGCAGATAAATGTGCAATGCACAAGGTTCAAGGCATGTGAGCCAAGCAACCTACAAAACAAATAGATTAGTCATGATAATCAAGCACACTCAAACAATTTGTATTGGTCTCATTGGGTAATTGTTGATTAACCTGAAAAAATGAGCTCAAACATGAGTAACAGGACCACTAGGACAAGCCTAGGGTCAAAGGGGGATGAAAAGTTTAAAACAGCAAATGGCAAGTGTCCAAAATCATGTTCAAACAATCAAGAAATAAACCCAATTGGTTTCACATTCATATCAATCATTATCATCATTTCATGAACAAATTAGGTCAAGACATGGCATTTAGAAGCTCATAGAAGTCAACAGCAAGACTTGAATCAAAAGCAAACTAAAGCATTTCAAAAAACCATCAAATAAATCATGCTCAAACACAACCCATAGCAAGGTAAGAATGTCAAATTTCAATTCATTTGGACAAGTAGAAGGTGGTCAATGAAAATCAGAAAGGCAAGGCAATTTTAAGCATGCTCAAAGAAGTCAACCAAACATGTATCAACTTGAAAAAATCATAAATCAGTGATGGCATATGAGAAATGAATGGGACTAAAACCATGGCAAAGCTTAAGATGTCTACTAATCACATATAAAATTTCATGTCCATCTAATAAGGTATGAGAATTTCACAGATGAAATGGGAGCATGTGTCACAAAAAGTCAACATAAGACCAAACAAGGGAGAAAAATCTCAAACAATTAGGAAATGCCACAAACAATTCCAAGAAAAATCACATGTAAACTAGACATACTCAAGTGAATTCATGCAAAAAATCAAAGCATTTTGAGGTCAAGAGGCATGATAATGAAAATCATCAATTTGCACATCAATGGTGTGACACAAATTGTCACACCCTACTTCAAAAAATCATAACTCAATTACCAGAGATGATAAATTCATAAACTTTATACCAAAATCACCATGAATGTGTCTAATTTATGCACAAAAAATTTCAAGGGCAAAGGATAAAGCATCACTATTTCACAAATGATTTGGTAAAAGGTACAAGAAATGGATACATGAACAAAACCCTAATACCAATTAAAATCCCCTTATCCAAAAAATCAGGAAAAAATATGATAAATAAGTAGAGGTCCAGATGAACACAATGCAAAAATTCTCATGAATTTTGGATAAAGCATGATTGACTTATGAATTTTAGAAGTTGAGTAACAAAATGAAATAATTATTAAAAACAAATATGATTTAATAAGACATGAGGCACGGGCGATGGCAATTTTGTGAATATGGTAACAACTTATCAAAACGCGGCGTTTTGGTAATGCAGATGAAATGTTGTGATTGGTTGGCTTTAACGCAACAGTGCCATGCATACGTGAACAGGAAAAAATTCTGGGCATGGCAATGAAGAACTAGGGTTTTATGTACAGTGCATTCATCATCTTCATCCAAATTCGTGAATTTTTAATGTGCCCAGAAAATCAAATTGGATACATCATTGGACTCAGCAAACATCACACAACACGAATCCATCATTCATTTGCATTGAATCAAACTAAACATCAAGAATCGAGCAAAAACAAATATGAACAACAAACTTCAGATCAGCATATCTTCAAAAATACACAACCATTTCATGTAATTTAAGGCTCATTGTAACCATGGCAAGGAGATCTTTCATAAGCATATTATAGTTTGGCAAATGGAGAAAATCGAAAACTTACTTGATTTTGAAGAACTGATGAAACGGTGATGTATGGATGCCAAATGCTCGAAACAGTTGCTACTTCAAGCTTCCAATGATGAATGGAGGAATATCCTAGCTCAGCAAGGCTTGAAATGATACATACTTTGAACTGCCATGGATGAATGCTTAGAGAAACAGACCTTGAAGATGAAGTTACAGCTGGAGAATCAAGCTTGAAATGGACTCAAAGATGATGGTAGGTGATGTAGCAAACAAGGCAATGTCGTGTGCTTGAAGTTTGTTGACAGAAATTGCAAAATGAAGGAAGACGAGAATTGAGAGAAAGTGAGTTTTTCTGTGTGATTCTGTGGCTGCTAGGGTTTCTTTGAGCAGAAAAAGTGATATATGTATGCTGTTTTAAGTTGCTAAGCATGATTAAGCAAGGTGGTAATTGGAATCTTGAAAATGATATGTTTTGCTAATTTGACCATTTTTCACTTAAGTGCATGGTGCATGAGCAAAAGCTGCGAATTGGGCCTTCCAACACATTCCAAATATCATATCTGAACTATTCCAATTGGCCAAAATTGTTAGAAATGCTTAATTCAAAAGTTCATTTTCGTACCACACTTGAAATTAAATCATGCTAGTTCAAAAATGCCATTTTGATTGGTGATGTTTTGGTGAATGATGATGACATATTTGGAAAGAGGGGATCAAATGTGACTTGTTGCAAAAAAACCCCACCCAATTTGGCCAAATGGTTTGAGAGATATGGCCTTTTGAAGTTCAAAAAATTCTGAAAATGATTTGATCATAACTTGCCAACCATACATGGGAATTGAGTGTTCTTGGACTTTTTGGAAATGGGAGAACAAGATCTTCAACTTTCATGTTGGGAAAAAATTCATTTGAAGCTTGTATCATGATGTAAGTTTAGGATCAAGAAGTTTCCATTTTTGGCAAATTCCAATTACAGGTCAAGTTTCTATTTTTGGAAATTTCTTGTCTGGCTTCAAATTCTTCCATGATGATGTTTGACATGTTATATGAGGCCTATATGGACATGAATGAACCCTCTCAAACCAAATTCCACCTTGAAATCCATAAAATCAAGCCCAGTTGACCAAGGTTGACTTTTTAGGGTTTCTGGTAAACTGTGCATTGACTGATGACTTCTGAACATCCAATCCTTGACCAAAACACTTCCAAAGGATCCCTAGGTCATGTGAACATGTTGGACCAACCCTAGGGCCTTGGCTCAATGGAGATTGTACTTGCTTGATTGATTGACTGATCTCCTGATCAGTTTGACCTAATTCTTCTGATGATCTTGCACTTAAGGCAAAAGGGACAATGCAATGCTATGCAGTGGACCATGTTAATGCTATGACCTAATATGAGAATGTATGTACAATGATAGGTGCAAATTTGAGGTGCTACAACCTGCTTTAACCTCTTCTATTGGAGTTGCGTCCTTGACTTGAACTCCCTCAAAGACCTGACACAGGGTCTCATGAATCTCACCTTTTACCTCTATATACTTGAATGTAGACAGATGACTGACCAGAATATCCTCCTCACCACATACAGTGACAATTCTTCCGTTGACCGGGAACTTGATCTTCTGATGCAAGGTCGAGGAGACTGCTCCAATATTGTGGATCCAAGGACGACCCAACAAGCAGCTATACGAAGGACCGATATCCATCACATAGAAGATGGTGTTGAAGGTTTGCGATCCAATCTGAATTGGCAATTCTACCTCTCCGAACAGCGACCTCTTAGAACCGTCGAAGGCTTTCACAACAAGATCGGAAGGCTTCAAGATCAAACCTTCTACATCTAACCTTGACAGGGCTCTCTTGGGTAGCACATTGAGAGAGGAACCTGTATCCACCAGAACATGGGATAACACGGTGTCTTTGCACTCCACCGAAATGTGCAAAGCCTTGTTATGATTGCGTCCAGCTGTCGTCAAGTCAAAATCAGTAAAACCCAACCCGTTGCTTGCATGAACATTTGCAACGATCCCTTCTAGTTGGTTCACTGAAATCTCCTGAGGCGCATATGCAGCATTAAGGACCTTCAGAAGTGCCTCCCTGTGTGCCTTCGAACACAACAGGAGTGAGAGAATAGATATCTTGGACGGCGTCTGAATCAACTGATCGACTACCTTGTAGTCTCTTTTCTTTATGATTCTTAAGAGCTCGTCTACATCCTTCGTGAAAGCAGGCTCAGAGCTAACCTGTGGTGCAGGGGTACCCTCATTCACAACTTGCTTGCCTTTGGCCTTCGCCGCGGTGTCAGCACTATCGGGTTGGGTAACTGGTGGTGAGAACAGTCTACCACTTCTGGTGAATCGCCCGGTTCCACCAACATTGCCCACTACGGGATCTTTTATTTCAACTCCAGGTTCAGACTTCTGATCCTGCACCTCTTCTATTTTCAGTGACTGCTCCACTCCATGATCATGCGTGTACACACTCCCCCCGTAATGCCAAGGAATGGCCCTTTCACTGGTGAAAGGTAAAGGACCAGGGGTCGTGATGGTCATAGTGGATTGATGCGGTCGCACTGGTGGTACCGGTTGCGCTTTTGGCACACTGATCTGAGCAGTTGGGTAGAAAATTGTGATAGTGGCAACATCACAGTCATACTCAGAAATCTCATTCATTGAAAAACAAGCATCCGAAACATCGGAATCAAGTTCAACAAATACATCAGAATCAACCATAGTGTTTGGAATATTAGCAACAACATCATAAAAATTAAATACATCATCAGGAATTACAAGATCAACAGGAACAACATTTGTAAATTCTTCAATAGCAATGGCATCTTCAGACAAGAGAGGATTAGCATCTGCATTCTCAACAACCCCTTCAACAACCCCTTCAACAGACCTTTGGGCAGATAAGTCTTCAGCTTGGAGGATACCATCATCAAGCAAGGCCTGAATACCCTGCTGCAGCTTCAAACAACCTCTACTCTGTGCGACACAACCCAAACAACCACTCCCACAACCGGGGAAGACCTCTGCCTTCAGCAAGTATTCTTTGATTTCCAACAGCGGTGTCTTCAACTTCAACACATCCTTGACGGATTTGACTTCTCCTTCCACCATGTTAACATTTGCTCCACTATGTTGCGGCATAGGATTGTTGACAACATTAGGAGCCGATGCAAAGTTAATGGCCTTTGAATCAATGAGGTCCTGAACTACGTGCTTAAAAGCTTTGCAGTTCTCAATAGTGTGGCCAGGTGCCCCAGAGTGGAAATTACACCTAGCATTGGCGTCATAACCCACCGGAAGTCTGCCAATGGGAGGAGCCAAAGTGCATAACTACACGAGTTGTAATTGTTGAAGGCTGGGAAGCAACTGGGCTTACGACATCGGAAGAGTGTCGAAGCGCCTGTCCAACATCCTCTGTCTTTGTTGATAGGCGGGTCTGTTACCCTGTTGTTGCTGGTATTGATTTTATTGATGCTGTGGTTGTTGTTGTTGCACTGGTGTTGCAGCCGGAATGGTCACAGCTGCAACATAGGGTTGCTGATGGTAATTCTGAAAATTGCTCCTGCGGTTACCCCTGCTCTGATAAGAAGATATGGCATTTGTATCCCCTTCTCTCCTCTTTTGTCCTCCAATGAACGGCTTCTTCGTCCCTGATGATGATCCAACCCCATTATGGATCTTACACGTCTTCAAGTAGTTCTCCACCCTCTCACCGGTAGAGACCACATCAGCAAAATTAGAGGCGTTATAACCCACCAGACGCTCCAAGTAAGACCCAGGCAGTGTATTCATAAACATGTTAGCCATCTCCTTCTTCAACATCGGAGGCTGAACACGGGAAGCCATTTCCCTCCAATGTTGAGCATATTCTTTGAAGCACTCATTACTCTTGAGAGACAGGTTCTGAAGTTGAGTCCTGTCAGGTGCCATGTCTGTGTTGTACTGATATTGCTTCACGAAGGCCTCAGCCAAGTCTCTCCAGCAGCGAATGTGGGCTCTGTCCAGCCTCATATACCATTCCAAGGATGCCCCAGCTAGACTGTCCTGGAAGAAGTACATGAGCAGCTTCTCATCATCAGAATACGCAACCATCTTGCGGAAGTAAGCTTGCACATGAGTCTTCGAGAAAGAGTTGCCATTGTACTTATCAAACACGGGGACTCTGAATTTTGGTGGAACTCTCACACCTGGGACCAGCCCCAAGTCAGCAACGTCCACACCAAGAGCATTCTGCCCTTCCACAGCCTTCAGCCTCTCCTCCAATCTCCTAAACATAGGGTCTACAACATGGCCCATGCCAAAGTCTTCCTGAAGCAGGGTGAACTGATCATCATGAATGGGTTGTTGATCAGGGTTGACATGTGGGATCGGGATAGGCCCCTGTCCATTGGGTCTATTGGTCTCTCCAACTGGAGGATCAATCACAGTCTCCGGTTGAGCAGGGGGATTCCTCTGTATCATCTGTTTGAGCTCCTGCTGTCATTGAGCCACTCCTTGGACCACGTCCACGAACTGATTCATGTGAATCCTCATCTCGGCGAGTTCTGCTTTTAGGCCTTCCATCACTCTCTATTGATTCCTTCGGGTACCGTACCAGTGAATGCCTGATTCAGCTATCCTGCTAGTGGAACACCAAACAATATGAGAACACTGCGGCGGTACCTGTTATGCAAGATATGCTAATGAATATGCAAATGCAATGACATGTTTATCAATTCCAAAGGGTATTCTACCCCTTGATTCCAGTCTCACATCAGATAAAAAGTGCAAGAAGACCGAGATGTGGATAAACTTCTGAGACCAAGATGTAATAAAGAGAAACCGTCATACAAATGAGTTCAAAGAAGACGGGCCTAAGCCAACAGTACATCAAAAGAGGATCTCCACAACAAGCATGTGGATCATCACTACAAAGCAACAAAGAAACACAACAAGCAAAAGAGGAACAAAAATCAGGAATCAGCCTCCTGTATACAACCCATAAGGATTGCTCCTCACTTCAGCCAACAGTGCCCCCGTGTCAGGATGATCCGGAGATTCTGTCAAACGCCGGATAAGCAAATTCCTCTTGTAAATAATCCCATCCAGTTTTTTGATGTGCTCTATGTAATAATCCCCATTATCCTCCCCAAAAACCTCTTCAAGTTTAGACTTCTTCAAACCCGCCAGCGCTTTGAGTTCTTCAATCTTTTTTTGAGCCTTGTCGAGTTGATCTGTGATGTAACCATTGGTTTTACGGGCACACAAGAGCTTGTTGTTCTTCTCCTTCAGCAGAATCTTCAACTTCTCCATATGACCAGTCAATTGGGTCACCATATCCTCTTCTTTTGCCTTCCGAGAAGCTGAAAACGCATCCCATTATTCTTGCCACCCGGCTAACTTACCACAGGCATCTGTCAATTGCTGCTTGGCTCGCCTCAACTCAGAACTGGATGATCCCAAGGCTTTATCAGTCTTCCTGAAGAAGTTCACCTCTATAGTCAATTTCTTCTCTGCTTCCTCTTGCAATATGACAGCTTCCCCTTCTGATATTCTGCCTCATGGTATAGACGCATAACGTCTTGCAACTTTACACTCAACTCCGAGTTCTCAATTTGAAGTTCCTCCATGGTATTCTTCAATTTGTCATACTCCTCTCAGCTCACCATTGTTGACTGCTCAGGAGTTGGTGGATACAAAGGTTCTTCAATAGGAAATGGCAGACTAAACTCTTCGATCCTTCTCCGAAGCCAACCTTGAGCCAGGCCTCAGCTGCCTTATGGGATACAGTCAGATCAGATGAAGAATGGAAAAACAGAGATTCTTCCAGATCTTTTTCCAAAGGCGGAGTTCTTAAAGCATACCCAAATTGTCTGACTGCTAGAGAAGGATTATAATTGATTCCTCCTCTTCTTCCTACCAACGGAACATTCGGGAAGTTCCCGCAACTGTGGATACTATCCACCCGAAGCAAGTTCTGGTCAGACCACCAAGAAATATCTTTAGCTCTTAACCCCATCAATCTCTTCGACCAACTCAACGAGTCCTTGAAGTCAATGAACGCTCCTGACTTGGGTAGGTGAGAACTGAACCACTTATGAAACAAGGGTGCACAACAACTCACCAACCCTCCTTTTCTATTCTCATTCTTGTGATACACTGAATGAAAGAAATCTCCCAGCAAGGTCGGCACCAGATTTCCCAACACGAAGAGGCGTATTGCGTCTACGTTCACAAATTTTGCAACATTAGGGAACAAGACAATCCCATATACACAAAGAGCCAGTATAGCATTGAAACACCTCCAATCACCATCCTCAAGCTTCTTCTTGGCTTCTCCCACTAAGAAACTCAAATGAAAACCACTGACTCCTCCCTTCTGACACATATTAGACTCCAAGACTGATTTCCCCAAATATGTGGCTGAAGCAACCATGCTGAAATCGGGTAGAAACTCAGAACTGTAGAATGGCAACTGCGACTTGATAGGAACTCTGAGAAAACTGGCAACCTCCTCCAAAGTAGGGACTAAGATATAATCTGGGAATGTAAAACACCTCAATGGAGGGTCATAGAACTACAGCAGTGTAAAGAGAGCATCGTGTTGATCTTTGGAGAGAACCGTAACGAAACTTAGAATCAACCCGTAATCCTTCCGGAATCCTTATAGAGAATCATGATCCATTAACTTCATCAGCTGTTGAATGGGATCCAAACAAACCACAGGAAATTTGTAGGCGACATGTCTCTTTCTGCCAATATCCATCTTAGGAGAACCAGAAAACCCCGACCAGAATCAAGAAGAAGATATAAACCCCTAGTAATAGATAAACATGTATTAAATGATATGAATGCAAAATGATGTGATGCAATGCAGTGACATGGGAATCAGGATTGCTGTATCTGCTTGAACAACTGTCAGGTCGCACTGTCCGAAAAGAAAACCACTGAGGAACATATAAGAGATCACAGTTCTGCTCCAACAAGAATACCAGAAAACCGGGTTGGTTGAAGGTTAAGGTTTCCTGAATTTAGCCCGCCCCTCACTGGTAGGTTCTAAGAACAGAAGTTTGTCAGCTTCTAACCCTTCAGTCGAGAATAATACATTTACCACTGAAGGTTTGGCATTATTACGAGACAAAAGACCTCCATTGACTCCCCTCAACAGGACATCCTAAAAGCAAGTTCCCAGCCTCGGGGTCCTCGGATTGAGCAGCGAGAATGCGCCCACCATAGCTAACATAACCGCGTCTCGGAGGAGAGGCCTCGACTGAGTCCTCGGGAAATGGTCACCAGATTCGACGATTTCTAGAGGAACATACTATCATTACGGAACACCCGTAGGACAGAATATATCCAAAAGAAACCTCGTCTGGGTGTGGGTCTTCATGAACGACTTAACGTAGCAACATACTACGCAAGCCTCATGACTATCCACTCTAAAACCTGTGTGTACTCTCAAGCCTAGGTAGTGGGCTTATCTCTCATAGAACAACCCAACCCAACAAACAACCAACCCCACATATCCAACAGATACAACAATCATATGTACACAATGCAATAAGATAAAGCAGATAAATGCTGGAAGTAAATAACTGTACAAAAGAATAAACACCCAACAAACAAGAAACTCACAAAAGCTAGGAGGGACTCGCATAGGGAAACCGGGTCCCCAGCAGAGTCGCCAGCTGTCGCAACTAGGCAAAAAAAACAATCGGCGAAAAAAAAGAAAACAGAAGAGTCGCCACCGTTCATTATTTATCCCAAAGGAGGAAAAGGAAACGATCGAAGAAAACCTGAAGAGAAGGAAAAGACAAGGTCTCGCAACCAAATCTAGGGTTCGGGAGTCGATTATGCGAAGGAAAGGTATTAGCACCCCTACGCATCCGTAGTACTCTACGGGATCCACTCTTGTTGTTCTAGTCTAAAAGGTGTAGGTATATCTAACGTACTATCTGCTAAAAGAAGGGTCAAAAGAAAATGACTCGCAAGGATGTCGCATCCATTGCCTACGTATCTCACCTGAGTAAGAGAATCAGAGTCTTCGTAGCTCGGCTACCTATGGGTTAAAGAGAAGTGTTCTCGCTAAGACATCGCGTCATATGCCTACGTATCTCATTGGGAATGAGAATCAGAGCAAAACGTAGTTCAGCTAACTACGGGAACAAGGGTCTCAATTTCAACTAGGGCAAGAGAAAGGGAAGGTCTCGATCGCAACGAGGGCGAGAGAAAAGAATCGCAACAAGGGCGAAAGCAAGCAAGGATTAGTTGTTAGTCGTCAATCAAAAAAACTCGGCAAGACATCGCATCTCGTGCCTACGTATCTCATCTGAACATGAGAATCAGAGTTGTCGTAGTTCGACTAACTAGGGGTTAATGGTTGCCATATGAACATCGACTTACAAAAGGGGACACCAGTTGTGTCAAAGGAGAGTGGGCAATGTGTTCAACGTCCTAGCAGTAGGTGTCGCAGCTTGCTGAGTCGAGTCTTAGGCAGTTACCTCTTTGCAATAGAATGGATTGACATGCCACAAGATCGGAGACGCATGGAAGGTCTAAAAGATGGGGGAGCTCTGCCCTAGAGTTGTCATGCAATGTGGACCTATGTGTTAGGATTTACAAAGGGGAACCTCTACTTAATGTTAGCATGTAAATAATAAGGGAATTCTACATATGTTATCATACAAAGGGTTCTACCTAATGGGTGCTACCTAAACGGAACAAGAGTCGACGAATGGATCAAGGAGATGAGCCACAGATAAGGGTAGATGGCGATGCCTGAGGCAATCGACTTACAGGTAGATGGCGATGCATGAAGCAATCGTCTTACAAGAGAAATGGCGATGCCTGAGGCAATCGACTTACAGGTAGATGGCGATGCATGAAGCAATCAGCTTACAAGAGAAATGGCGATGCCTGAGGCAATCGACTTACAAGAGGATAAATGAATGCGTGCTGGTTCTGTTAAGTTTTGAAAATGATTACTCGACGTTGGATCGAGCTTTTGATCTTGTTTTGAAATGATTATCGGATGTTCGTTTTAATTCTTGTATTAACAGATGAATAAAGAATGAAAGAAATAAATATTATACACTTCATGGGAGAGGGGTACATTTGTTATGAATGGGTATGGTTCATGGCAATCAAACAATAAGAATATATGCCTCAATCATCATACAAGTAGGCAACAGTTAATCAAACAATAAGAATATATGCCTCAATCATCATACAAGTAGGCAACAGTTACCAATCAAATCAGATAAGTAACAGGTATATAATCAAACCAAAGAATCAAATAATGAAATAATGGAGCATTAAACAATGCATGAGAAGTATGAACATGTTAACCAATCAAGCAATGGTAAACATGGATGAAAGAACAAGTATAAAAGATGATAGATGAATCAGACAGATGAAATGATGCACAAAAAGGTCCACTGAATAATTAAATCAGGAAATGAGGTAAGGACCAAATAAAATCAAGATGAAAGGCCTCTAATACATGGCATATGGGATGAACAAGGGAGGATCAAAAGATCTCTTCAATTGCCATAAGCAATCCCTAAGTCAAACATCGATCATAAGAAAGTCAACTGAAAATTCAAGTCAACTTAATAAATAGCAAATAATAAGCAAATTAATCAAGAAAATTATGAAAAATTAAACTAAGTAAGGTGGGGTCAGGACATCATCATCCCCCAAAAATATTTCAAAAATAATGAAAATTAGTGCATGAATTAATTGAAATAAAACAAAGGTCAAACTAAAAGTCAACCAACAAGACTAGGTTAGAAATAAATCAAGAATAAATAGCAAATTAATCAAGAAAATCATGAAAAATTAAACTAAATAAGTTAGGGTAAGGACATCATCATCCCCCAAAAAGATTTTAAAAATAATGAAAATTGGTGTATGAATTAATTGAAATAAAACATAAGTCAAACCAAAAAGTCAACCAACAAGATAAATCAAGAATAAATTAAAAATGGGAAATAAAATTCCAAGAAAAAGTCAGGTTGACCATGGGACAGTGGTTAACCTTCATCCCAAAAATCAAAAGCTAAAAAGAATTTTAAGTCATGAAAATAAAATCAATAAAAAATGTATGCTAAAATGAATCACTTGGAATAAACAATTAAAATAAAATATCAATATTAAATAAATACGAAAATAAAAATTAAATAAAGTTAAATAATGCATCAAAAAATATGGAAAATATTTTTGGATATTTTTATGAATAAAGAAAATATTTTAAATAATTAAAATCAAAATAGAAATAAAAATGGAAATTAAAATGAACATAAAAAAGAAGGGGTGCATTAGCAATTAATTGAACTGGAAAATATGAAGCGCTGATGGGCCAAAAAAACGTGGGGTGCTAAAAGTAACAGGCAAAGGCCCATGGTCCAACCAAATAAATAAATCCAGCGTGACACTATGAAATGAACATTTAATTAAAAAAATTATGTAAACATTGTATCAATTGGTCAAGTTGGTTTAAGTGACTACAGGACAAAAATACACGGGCGGCCTAGATTAAAAGACGCACGCTCGATCCAGCGGCTTTCACGACGACACGTGGTCGTCTTCCCCATGGAAACAAACCCTAATGCCATGCAATGGAGAAACGCGACAATATGCAGTGAGTTTTCTTCAACTTCCACCCAATAATACGACCACTATGATGCACCAAATGACATGAAATAAAAACCAGAACTCAAGTATGAAATGTGTAGATTAACATGGTAACTTGGTTTGAGTGAAATGATGGCTTAAACATGGAGAAATAGTGTCAACAAGATGTCCACATGGCCACGGATATGAGCAGAAATAAACACAAATCAAGCAACATGAACAATGCCTCATACTGAGGACTTCAGAGACAGGCATAGCATAACTAGCATGGTAATGATGATGAGCATGGTAAACAACATGGTAATGGTGATGAGCATGGTAAATAACATGGTAATGGCATGGATGTATCAAGCATAAGAATGAGCAAAACAAATAGCCATGGAGTAAGATGATTACCTAGTGGAAGCTTGGTCCACTGCCTCTTGATTGTGGAGAAAATGGAAGAAGAATGGTGCTTCACAACTTCAACTTTGAGAAATGGAAGCTGACTAGTGATGCTCCTTGCCTTGCTCGAAAATTCCAAATGCTTCTTTCAGATTTAGGGTTTTAGTGCTTAAATATGGTGGGTCTAAGTGTCTAATGGGCTCAAACTAATCTTATTTGTTTTGGTTTATGAGCAAATGAAGCAAAAGGGAGGTGGTGTGAGCAAGTTACTTATTTTGGCAAAGTTTAAGTGAGTGGAAATAAGAGTGCATGGCCAAATGAGGTAACAAAAACGTGGGCTGGTTTGTGCAGCATAACTTTGGTCTGGTTTGGCAAGCAAGAAAATAGTCCAAGATGATGACTTTGAGGCCATGTAACTTGATGATCAAGTCACCAAATGATGAAATGATGCAAACAGTGGAAAGATCTCATGGAGCATAGCATCTTTCATGTTGAGCACAAGTTGAAATGATGAACGGAAGAAGGTGAAAAATGGTCCCAAAATCATGTCACACCAACTGCAAAATGGTTGGGCCAGTTTGGCCTAAAATCTGCCTAGAAAATCAAGTCATGGTGCCCACTTTAGGTGAATGTATCTCTCAAACCATGGATCCAAATGAGATGATTCCAAAAGGAGGTGAAAGAGGACATGGCAAGGTATAATTGTTGTGAAGAAAACATTTTCAATTGGTGCCTTGAAATGCAAGAAAACTGGCCAAGAAGTCTTGACAAACTTTGAAGATTTTGAGACTTAGAATTTTTTCTAAGTGTCCTAAAAATATGTCTCACTTTGACTAAGCATAACTTTCTCAATCTTGATCCAAATGGAGCAAACTTTATATTTCTAGAAATCTTAGAACAAGAGGAAAAACTTTCATGTTGGAGAAAATTTCAAATGGAGATTTTATCTTGATGGAAAATGGGCTTAAAGTGAATGCAACAATCATAAAAACTTGCCCTAAATGGAAAGTCAACCATTTCCAAATTAAGTAACTTTTCCAATTCCTGATTAAATGATGAATCCAAGATCCAACCTTCATCAAATTTCACATGTAAGCTCCCCTAGGCATGGATTTTGAGATTCCACTCTCAAAATGTCAGGAGTTGACTTTTCTGGCCCCATAGTTGACTTTTCCCAAACTGTACGATCCCGATTCCAGTGATCAATTGAAGCACCTCTGGCTCAAAGAAAAAGCTGATTTTTTTGTATGTAGACCCTTGTGGACATATGGAGGGCCACGGAAAAGAGTTTCACCCAAAGAATCAGAAATAAACTGATTTTATACCAAACCCTAATTTTAGGGCAAAATGATCAAGAACTGATTGCACTGCTTGCCAATGGATCTTTCTGAGATAATTGTGAGTCTTCCTAGGCCAAGATGCCTCTCCAATCATGACATGGATAAGCTCTTCTAATCCCAACCAAACATTGCCTGTTGCAGGTAGCCATGAAACCCTAATTTCCTGATTAAATCCAGATGAACACTCTGATAGCTCTGAATCTTTCACTAATGAACTGAGGACCATAATAAGATACTTGGAGCCCCCTGAGACCCTTGAGACTTGTATACTTAGAAAATGAAGTCCAATTCTCAATCTTGCTTTGTGTGGGCTCCTTCTGTTAAGGAGTGATCAATCAAAACCTGATTTCCATGTCACTAATGCAGTATGCAATGAGTATGACCTAGTATGATACTAATGAAGTGTGAAGCAAAATCCGATGTTTCCAGGGAAAAAATGAAGGGTAAATTTTGAGGTATTACAATAGGGTCTAGGGAGACCCAGTTTTGATTAGATGAATTCATCTGGCCAACCACCATCAACCAACTTGATAATTTCTAATTCTCTTGACTTTCTTGGCTCATGGTAGATCATATATGCATAATATGATGAATTTGGAAGTGTCCCTTTAGAAATTTGATCAATTGGTGAGATAGCTTGTTGAAGAAGTTACTCAAGATACCTAGTCAAACTAGGGTTTCCGAGGCAAATCACCCACAAACTCTTGAAGAAAACTTGATCAATATGACATGTAGAGAATATTGGGACTCATATATGATGCTCATAACCATTATTGATTCAATTCTTGGTTGGTATCTTTGTTCATGAGGGTCTCAAACCCTAGATGTGATCTTGATGAACAATGAGATCATGCCCTACCTACAAAAGACTTAGACAAAGACATATTTTTGGTATTTTGATTAGTGAAATGATAAAATACAAGTATGATATAATCACAAAGTGCTTGGTGATCTATCCCAAAACAAACCCAACGAAAAAGGGGTAAGGAGGATGTCAAGGTATGATCCCAATGCTAATGCTTATGATGAAATTGCATGAGGGATCTTAGGGTCAAAATTGGGGTCTTACAGCTGCCCCTATTTAAGGACATTCTAACTGAGGAGGCGAAGGTTAAAATCTTCATGTCGACTCAGTAGAATGGGCTTAAATAACAACATATAGAAACCAATTTTGGTCCCTAAGAGACCTCATGATGCATATGACCTTAATGTAAATGTAAATTCTTTGTGGGGAAATACTGCCACAAAGGAAAAGAAATCAGATCGACCAAAAGTCCGAAGGAGTATAATGCATTCCATAAGGAAAACTCACTGGGGAGACAGAGACTCTGAGGGGATAAAAGGGACTTATGCGTAGGTCAGGCTACGACTTAAAACTACCGAGGGACTCGAGGAAATCCATATAAAAATGGAAAGACTCAGCCGAGGAAACAAACATCTGCAGGGGATACGATTAAATCAGGATAAAACTGGTAGCGGGGTATTCGTTACCATTAGAGATATTGACTAAATCCAAGGTAAACCATACAAGTCGAGTCGCCACCGCACTTCTATTTATCCAAAGGAATGGTTAGAAAGCGAACAAGAACCTAATAGTTTTGACAAAAACTAGTAAAAGAAACAGAGATCTGGGTAAGGGGGTTGGTTATGCAAGGGGAAGGTGTTAGGCACCCAAAACATCCTAGGTACTCCTAGGGAGCCCTTTTCATACTTGTTGCAAGGTTGTTGTCTTGTGAAAAATTTGTTTGTGCGAACATGATTGAAGAGATGAGAAGAGAATATACAAGTTTTATTTACATTTTGTGTTTGGATGGATAAACCCATTGCCTACGTACCATCTTATAAAAAGATTAGGATCAAAACCTCGTAGTTCGGGGTAAAAATCTCAAAAATGAGTTGGTGAATTGATTGGTCCAAAAGCCTTAAGGTCTTTTGTTATCAAAGGGAGAAAACTCGACCAAAACCACAAATCCACCACGTGAGGATAGCTTCAACATGCTAGTGAGGGGTAAACCCTATAATAAGCATGGAAGACTTATTGTCCATCACTAAGGATATAGGTGAGTATTATATCTACCACAAGGATAACTCAAACCTAATAGCTAAAGGTTATGAAAGATTTTGATTAAGAAGTGGCCATTGGAACCACAAAAAGAAATCTGAATGGGTTATATTTACCAATTGGAAGTATATATACAAAAGTGGTCAAAGTTGACTTAAAGATTCAATTCAAAATAAGTGTTATGAAAGGAAAGTTTGAAAATCAAAAGCATAAGGCTTGGGTTTCTAATGTTTGAAAACAATAGTTAAATGTTTGCACAAAAGGTTTTGGCTTGGGTTAGAGTGGAGAGATGAAGAAGAAGGGTTAAGTCCTAAGGATAACAAGAAGAGAATGGATGAAGAAACAAAACCACAATGGAGTTCCTCTCTTGAGATCATATTGATGATCCAAGTAGCTCCCATCCTTTGGAATAAGCAATCACAAAGCACAAGCAATCAAACAAGTCTCATAAGAGATCCTCAATGTATCTTGTATCTTCCACTTAGATGAACATGGTAATGGTCCTCCAATTAAGCTCTCATAAAATTTCCTAGCATAAAAGCACACACATCAATAGTTCCATGAAGTAAAACAAGAATGGACAAGAGTGAGTTTAGAGATTTGGTCCTTCTAATCCATCTTCATCATTGAGATCCATTTACGTCCAATTTTGCATAAGGAAGGTCCTAGAATCTAAGTCCAATTCTCCATTTCTTTGCATAGGGGAAGTCCTAGAAACTAAGTCCATTTCCTTGCATTTGGTTCACAACAATCAAGACAAAAACACAAGCACAATAATATATACACAATTATGTGCTCAAGTGAGCAAAAGGCAAATGGCATTAACATAAACATGTGCTCAAGTGAGCAAAGAGAAAAGCAAATGAATAATATGTGCAAGAATAGTAAATTGCATGCATAAAAGTAAATTGCATAAAGTAAATGTTAATTGTCAATAGTTAGTGTTAGTAGTTAGTGTGCCATAAGGCAAATTTAGCGCTATGTTAAGCAATCGTAATTGGACTTATGTAGAAGTCACAACTATCTGAGGCCGGTCAATAATAATGTAGGCAATAAACACAAGTTAGGAGTCTTGATTAGTGAACCAAGTCCCAACAACTTGCCATGCCAAAAAGAAGAAGAGAAATGATCTTGTATTGGTTTAAGCCTTTTGCATGATTTAAAAGACAACTTATCCCTAATGCAAAGCCATTCACTTGATCAATTGATCAAGATGAATTAGATTTGAATCAAGGAAGGTTAAATCTCCCTAATCAATGCTAACTTATCAACCTTCAACTCATTGATCAAAAAGAAAAGAAATAGAAGAAGAAGGAGAAGATGGATAAGAAACATGGAAATGACAAAATTAAAGTGCATTAAATGAATTACAATGTACCAATCCTCATATGTTGACCAATAACATTGAAAGTCAAGGTCAAACAATCAAAAACAGAAGTGAGATGAAGATTAGATGTCAAGAAATGAATAAACTATTTTTGGCATTTTTTTAATATTGAAATAAACTTGAATTAAAATAAATGGAAAGGTCAAACTTCAAAACTACTTCAAATCAACCTTGAAAGGTCCAAATAATTTATCCTAAGTCCAACAAGGTCAAACAAAGTTTGACAAAAAATTTCAGCATTTTTAAAAGTCAGAAATTATTTTTAATCAATTAAAAATGAATAAAAATAACCTAATTGAATTAAAATCTCAAATCAATTCAAAAATTGATGAGAATATTTTTCATGGATCCATCATCATTCAAATAGGTTAGGAAAATATTTTTGTATTTTTTGAATATCAAAAACTATTTAAAATGAATTAAAAATGACCAGAAAAGAGAAAATTCACAAAAAATATCAAATGAAAAAATAAAAAATATTAAAAATCAGAAATAGAAACTAGAAATTATTTGGAAATAATGCAATTGGTCCCATAATTTTTGGATAAAAAATGAAAGAGATATTGATTTTTAAAAATAATTGGAATTAAAGAAATTAAAACCAGAAAATAAAAATGCAAAAAAACATGGAGCGTTAGATCTGAGCTCATTAATTGAGCTGGCAGATCACACGCTCCAAAGATGCGCGCCTATGGTGATCCACGGTCAATGCACGCACATGGAAAACAAATGAAAGTCATAACAAGCAACGCTCCTGATTGCATCTGGAAATTAGATCACACGGCCAGGATTCAAACTGGAGATGATGAAGCCACCGAAGCCATCGTCTTCTCCGGTGAGCTCGAATTTTCCGGCCAAAGTTGCAGAACTTCAAATCTTAATGAAAACGCACGATCTATACATCTTTAGAAAGCTGGGATATTGTACATCATCCCTGTACCATCCATTTTCCCTCTAGATCTCCATAGTGTGAGAAATCAGAGATGGAAAAAGCTGGTGTTCATCATGAACTCAATGGATTTCAAAAATTGAATGCATAAACATGATGCCTCTATTGAGAGGACTTCAGCCAACACAAAATCTAAGCCAAAAGGTCAATGGATGAGGAGAATCGAAGAAAATACCAGTTGGAGTGTAAGCTTGAGTTCTGGTGATTTGAGCACGATGCCTTGCTTGCTTTGTTAAAACAGAAGTTCTATGAGATAAATGATGAAGGTTTAGAAGCACTAGATCTGAGAATTCAACCAGATGAAGTTGAATTTTAGATCTGAAAAAAAAAATGAGAAAAGTGAACTTGCTTCTTTAGTGATGGTTATGGAAAGAATTCTACAGCATTTCAGGTTGAATTAGGCGTGTGAAATGGAGGGAATGAGGTCTCTATTTATAGAGGAAGTGGCAAGGAGAGTGTGAAATGATCCGTGTGCATGGCATGTGAAGCTTCATTGCATGGGCTTGCATGATCATGTACAAGGCCCAAAAACAATGCCAAATGAGTTCTGAACACCATCCAGATGGAATTGGACGTGTGAATTGCAAGGCAATTGCTTATGCACCAAGATTTCAAGTGAATTCCTTCTTTGTACTTAAAAATTCATCTCTTCGAAAGTACCATTTAGAAAATCCAAGCATAGGTATATGGGTAATGGTTGGAAAGGTCTTGATGTAAGGAACAATTGTTATGTTGGTCAAAAATCCATTTGGGATGTGGAAATTTATGAAATTTGAGTTTAAAGTGTGATATGCAAAACATGTCAAGGCAAGGTTTCTAAAATTGGCCAACTTTCAACCCCTTCTGTTTTGATGATGCAAGCTTCAAATGAAAAAACCTCCAACATCAAAGTTGTATATATTTTCAAGAAAATCAAAATGGACTTAATATTTGCATCATTTGGATTTTTGATGAAGGAGTTATGGGCACTTGAAGTTGGACTTTTTTGACTTTTAATGCCTTTGACCCAAAAGGACCTATAATGTCTTGCATTATCACATGTATTTTCTTTGAGATTTTGAAATTTTGTTCAACATAACATTCGAAGTAGACATCTTAAGCTTTCCAATGCATTTGATCCCACATGAAAATCATAAAAAATG
The DNA here is from genome assembly GCF_024323335.1 of Lathyrus oleraceus. Lineage (NCBI taxonomy): Eukaryota > Viridiplantae > Streptophyta > Magnoliopsida > Fabales > Fabaceae > Lathyrus > Lathyrus oleraceus. The sequence continues at coordinate 170,501,422 of NC_066584.1, read as the reverse complement.
AATTAGTTATGTCCTTGGTAAGTTGACCCACAATTAGGGTTTCAGTCAAAATGACCTTTAATGTATTGGAATGGAAGATGGTCTTCCAAGTTTCAAATCAAATTTTGATGAACATGAAAGTTGTTCATATTGTCCTTAAGAACATTTTAGCTTTTGGGACCATCTCCATTTGACTAACATATAAAAAGTTAGGTCTCAGTGCATTTCAAAATAGTCAGATGAATTGACTGATCAACTTCTCAAGTCCATGCCTCATACCTTGATGAATTGATGATTGAGGACACTCAAATAAGTTCAAATATGCATGAAATTAAGAGTTAAAGAACTTCCCTTGATTATTTTTTACCATGGGTTGAGGTTGCTTCATGAGCAAGGCATTGTGCTGCACAGATGAATTAAGGTTTCTCTGAAGAACAAGATCTCAAACCCTTTGACTCGATTGATCAAAATGATGCATTGAGGTACTAGGGAGGCATATTTGATGGATAAGAGCTTTGGGAACCATTACCCTACTTTTTATCATCTTCTCTTGACCATGTCTTTATACATAGGATCTCCTAGAAGCTTTGGACCTTGTGATTGCTCAAGCTACAAACAAAAGATGTTAGTGACATATTTTTGTGCTTTTTGGTTAGTAAACAAAATAAGAAAAGCAATGATATACAATTCAAGCATGCTTGGTGATCTCAAACCAACTCACAGAAGGTCCCACCCAAAGGCAAAGGGAACCAAGATGCTAATGATCCTTGAGGCTATGCAAATGCAATGTTATGATGCCCTGAGGGATCTTAGGGACAAAATTAGGGTCTTACAGATGCCCCTATTTAAGGTCATTCTAGCCGGAGAAGTGAAGGTTAAAATCTTCATCTCGACGAGGTATAATGGGCTTAAATAATAACAAAGAGACGAATTTTGGTCCCTAAGAGACCTCATGATGCAAATGTATGTATGCAAAATGGTAACTCTCTGTGGGGATATGTGTCCACAAAGTAGTAAAGAAATCAAGAGGCACTGATAATCCATATGAGTGATACATTCCATGGGACTAAGATCCTGAGGACTCTCATGGGGATAAAAGAGGGATAAAAATGCGTGAGAAGGTCACGACTCAAAGCTTGGGGAGTAGAAATCCAAATGGGAAAGATCCATTGGAAAGACTCGAATTGACTCGAAGACGCTCGTATTGGGGAATACGCCAATACAGCAAAAATTATCCACAACGGATACTTCGGATAAAAATCCGGATGAGGACGATCCAATAAAGGACTTCGCTGGGGATGTCTAAAAAGACTCTCCTGGGGAAGTAGCGAGATGAGGTGTTACCGGTTACTGGGTAACAAGCTCAATGAGACATGTGATCTGAACACTGACATAAGGGTCAGAGATACAACATGCTCGGGAAGAAATGAATATCTAAGACCGGTATAAGGGTGAGAGATATCAAACATCCGAAACCATTTGAGGAAGACCTAAAAAGGGTATATTTCAACTCAGGAAAATCTGACTCCTCAGGGGACAAAAGTCATAATAGGGAGTAGAAGGAAGGGACACCAGGGATGCCGGTTACTGGGCATATAATAGGTGACCAACCAAGGCGTGAATTGGGGAATATTCCCAAGACACTCATCATCCAAAAGAGGGCTAAAAGCAAACTCGATTATAGGATGGATATTCAATTCCGCAAAGGGGATACGAATCTTACTCGACTGGGGAAGAACAAAAGGCTTCGACCAAAGAGTGCATGAGATATACTATCTATTACCGTTAGAACATAGATAATACACTCGCATGGAAGATTATCCACAACCGGTTACTGGGTTAATAAAGGATAAATCGACCGTCAAAGAGAAAGGCATCGGGATACCAAAACTAGGTATATAATGATGACCAATTCAGGAGAGAAATAATCGTTACCAACAAGAACAGGGTAGACGAAAGATGACCCGCTGGGGATAAATTGCGTAAACAGGGAAATTATCCAGGCAAAAGAGGGAATATCAATACCGAATATTGGATAATGATAACCATCAAGGAGGGGATTACACCTACCGAATACTAGGTAGGAAACCACGGAAAAGTAATTGTCATCGACTAGGATGAGCAACAAGGTTAACTCTGCAAAGGGGAGAAAGTAGGATTTACAACTACCGGTACAAGGGTAGAAAACCACAGGCTCCGCCGGGGATAGGATGGATAATTAGTGGTTACTGAGCAATTATTCATCTATACCACGGGGAAACATAAGAAACAGTCACAAGAGGCCAATTTAGGATCAAACCAAAGAGGCGAACTGAATCAAGACTCGTCCTAATGAGGATATAACTCAATAGGGGAACCCATCCCAATATATGTGTTGGGAGGAAGAGAAAACAACCGTCGTCCACGAGGATAGAACTCAGTGGGGAATGCGGAAGTTAAACACTTTCTGCTTAAGGGGCCGATTCTCTATATTGAGGGATCAGACACCGATACCTGCTTGGGAAAAGTATTACCCACTAGCAGAGGGATAACAAACAAAGATATATGGCAAACAATGCAATATGAATATTCAAATGTTCGAAAATTGTATGCACACATGCGTGGTTTATGTATGATGAATGCTGACAAACAGACATTTCTAACACAAACAGGCTTCATAGGAATAAGCACACAAACATCCGGTACTACATCTCAAGAGAGAAAGCCAAAATCACCAGAGAGCGATCAATCTGCCGGAGATCAAAGATACCAGGAAACAACAAAATCTCTGGGGGGAGGAATCAATAGTCAACCCAGCTGGGGACAGGAGTTACAATGAGACCACATCTACCACATGAGCAACTCTACTAGGGAGTCTATCCGATGGATAAAGGGATTCTAGAGAATCAACTGCCAAAAAAATCACATCTGTTGAGGAGCAAAGATCGTCACTCCGGAAGAAGAAAAGAAATACAGTCATTCCAGGAATATGAACAAATATCTTACCCTGTTGGAGGTCATACCATCCTTGGGAGAACACCGAGGATCTCCTAAGTACCCTTTTTATCATGGTAAATGTTCACTTTGTTTAAAGACAAATTATATATATAAAAAAAAATGTTTATTAGAAACAATGATATTTTCTCAAATAAAGCATGTAAGACATTTGTTGAATAGAAACAAATAAGAGTGCAAATAATTGGATAACAGGCTCAAATTTATTCTATGGAATGGTAGTCTGCAAATGGCAAGACTCCATAGATCTTTACATGTTTGAAATTGGTGATATATATTGGAAAAGGGCTACATTGAACATAATGACCGTTTCTCCACCAATTCTGAATTCGATGTATTCGAAGCTTCGGTTGATGACGAATGAACAAGAATCTCTGACAGATGATAATTGTAGAACAAAGTCTTGTCAGGATGCAGTTACTTGCCAAATCCCTGATTTTTGCCTAGATTGCCCCAGAGTGAGGTACTCAATCTAGCGGGATACAAATATTCATTTTTTTCATGTCTCTAACTTTTGCCTGCACCGCCCTTTCGGGTTTTCAATCCACCGAGACGCTCATTTTTTGCCTAAGCCGCCCTTTTGGGTTTTCAACTTAGCGAGCTATTCTATTTTTATTTTCTAGGCGAAGTATTTCTTGACTGCATCTGAGTTCATAGGACGAGTGAAATCCTCCCCATCCATAGTTGTAAGTATCAACGCACCACCTGAAAAGGCTCTCTTAACAACATATGGACCTTCATAGTTTGGAGTCCACTTGCCCCTGGAATCGGGCGCGAAAGACAAGACTTTCTTGAGCACAAGGTCACCCTCTCGGAACACACGAGGCTTGACCTTCTTATCAAAAGCTTTCTTCATTCTCTGCTGATACAACTGACCATGGCACATGGCAGTCAATCTCTTCTCTTCTATCAAATTCAGCTGGTCATAACGACTCTGATCCCATTCAGCATCAGTCAACTTGGCCTCCATCAAGACTCTCATTGATGGGATCTCCACCTCTACTGGGAGTACGGCCTCCATGCCATAAACAAGAGAAAAAGGGGTTGCCCCTGTTGAAGTGCGGATAGACGTACGATATCCATGTAAAGCAAATGGCAGCATCGCATGCCAATCTTTATACGTAACAACCATCTTCTGGATAATCTTCTTGATATTCTTGTTAGCAGCTTCAACAGCCCCATTCAAATTGGGTCTGTAAGGCGAAGAATTATGATGCGCGATCTTGAACTCGCTACACAACTCTTCCATCATTTTGTTGTTCAAGTTAGATTCGTTATCAGTAATGATCTTATCTGGCACACCATAGCGGCATATAAGTTGATTCTTGATAAACTTCACGACCACCTGCCTGGTCACATTTGCATATGATGCCGCTTCAACCCACTTGGTGAAGTAATCAATCGCTATGAGAATAAATCTGTATCCGTTAGACGCTTTCGGCTCTATCATGCCAATCATGTCGATTCCCCACATGGAGAAAGGCCATGGTGATGAAATCACATTTAGAAGTGTCGGAGGAATATGAATCTTATCCGCGTAAATCTGACACTTGTGGCATTTCTTCACATATTTGCAGCAGTCAGACTCCATTGTCAGTCAATAGTAGCCTGCCCTCAACATCTTTCTAGCCATGGCATGTCCATTAGAATGAGTACCAAATGAACCCTCATGGACCTCAGTCATCAATAGGTCTGCTTCGTGTCTATCCACGCATCTAAGCAGAACCATGTCAAAATTTCTCTTATAAAGCACTTCGCCATTGAGGTAGAAACTGCCTGACAATCTCCTCAAAGTCTTCCTATCTTTCACAGATGCCCTAGGCGGGTAAACCTGGTTCTGGAGGAAACACTTGATGTCATAATACCATGGTTTATCATCTTTTACTTCTTCAAGTGCAAACACATGAGTTGGTCTATCCAAGCGCATCACAGTGATATTGGGAGCTTCATTCCACAGTTTTACCACAATCATCGAAGCGAGTGTAGCAAGAGCATCTGCCATCCGATTCTCATCTCGAGGAATATGATGGAAGTCAACCTCAGTAAAGAACGTTGAAATCCTCCTCGCGTAATCCCTATATGGAATAAGACCAGGCTGATTCGTCTCCCATTCACCCTTAATCTGATTAACCACAAGGGCCGAATCACCATAAACATCAAGGTGCTTGATCCTTAGATCAATACACTCTTCCAATCCCATAATACAGGCCTCATACTCAGCCATATTATTCGTGCATTTGAAAGATACCTTTGCTGTAAAAGGAATATGTGTGCCCTGAGGAGTAATAATCACTGCCCCAATACCATTCCCATACTGATTTACAGCACCATCAAATACCATACTCCATATGGAACCAGTTTCTGGCCCTTCATCGAGTGTAGGCTCATCACAATCTTTCATTTTCAAATACAGGATTTCCTCATCTGGGAAATCATACTGAACTGACTAATAATCCTCAATCGGCTGATGTGCCAAGTGGTCAGCCAAGATACTACCTTTAATAGCCTTCTGAGCTCGATACTCAATATCATACTCAGATAGCAACATCTGCCAATGGGCAATCCTCCCTGTTAAAGCAGGCTTCTCGAAGATGTACTTGATTGGGTCCATTCTGGATATCAACCAAGTTGTGTGATTTATCATATACTGGTGTAAGCGCTTGGTAGCCCAAGCCAAAGCACAACATGTCTTCTCAAGCATTGAGTATCGAGACTCACAATCAGTGAACTTCTTGCTCAGGTAGTAAATAGCATACTCCTTCTTCCCTGATTCGTCCTGCTGACCAAGGACACAACCCATTGAGTCTTCAAGAACAGTCAGATACATGATCAAAGGTTTTCCTTCCATTGGTGGGGACAGGATCGGAGGTTCAGACAGATACTCTTTAATGCTATCAAAAGCTTTCTGAAAATCCTCAGTCCAATCATGAGACTGATCTTTCCGGAGGAGCTTGAATATTGGCGCACATGTGGCAGTCATGTGGGATATGAATCTGGAAATATAATTCAAGCGGCCAAGAAAACCTCGGACTTGCTTCTCAATTTTGGGCGCAGGCATCTCTTGTATTGCTTTGACCTTTGCGGGATCAACTTCAATACCTCTTTCACTGACAATAAAGCCCAATAACTTGCCGGAACGGACTCCAAATGTACACTTGTTGGGATTCAGACGAAGCTTATATTTTCTCAAATGCTGGAAAAGCTTCAACAAGTGCTCTACATGTTCAACTTCCGTTCTTGACTTAGCAATCATATCATCATCATATACCTCAATCTCCTTGTGCATCATATCATGAAACAAGGTGGTCATAGCTCGTTGATACGTGGCTCCGGCGTTCTTCAAACCGAAGGGCATCACTCGATAACATAATGTTCCCCAAGGTGTGATGAATGTTGTCTTTTCCATATCCTCGGGTGCCATCTTGATCTGGTTATATCCGGAAAATATATCCATAAATGAGAAGACATTGAATTTAGCTGTATTATCTACCAACATATCAATATGTGGTAGAGGAAAATCATCTTTCGGACTAGCTTTATTCAAGTCCCTATAGTCCACACACATCCGGAATTTTCCATCTTTCTTAGGCATAGGGACAATATTGGCCACCCATTGAGGATATGTAGAAGTCACCAAAAACCCCACATCAATTTGCTTCTGAACCTCCTCCTTGATCTTTACTTCCATATCAGGATGAGTTCTTCTGAGCTTTTGCTTCACAGGCACGCACTCAGGCTTCAAGGGTAGGAAATGTTGCACAATATCAGTATCTAGACCTGGCATGTCTTCGTATGACCAAGCAAAGACGTCGACGTATTTTCGTAGCAATTCAATCAACCCCTTCTTAACAGATTCTTCAAGGAGTGCCCTAATCTTCACCTCTCGCACACAATCCTCAGACCCCAAGTTGACTATTTCCAGATTCTCAAGATGCGGCTGAATGATCTTCTCTTCATGCTCAAATAGACGGGTAATCTCGTCAGGAATCTCTTCAACATCATCTTCTTCCGCCTCGAATACAGGGAATTAAAAATTGGGAGATGGTGTTGGATCATTATGTTCAATGGGTTTGATCAACCTGCATAATGATTTTGAATATGAAAAGCTTTTAGAAAACAAACAAGGCAAATCATTATGCAGATGAAAAGATTGATTTTTTTTTTGAGGTTTTATGTGATCACCAATTTCATGGAAAAAAGAAAAAAGGGAAAATAATTGGAAAAACAAACATTTAACATGAATTTATTGAATGAAAATATCATTGTATTTATGTTGCCAACAATGTCATCATTCCTCCTTTTGGCATGGGAGAAGGGTTTTTAAACAAAGTGATCATTACGTTGACTTGTGGATAACTGTAGGAATATCTACAGCGACCCAATTGTTGCAGACCCCTCCAGGGATGATGAAATTGCCAGAATCCTCTACATCTTCTTCCAAAACAGCAGCAGCTTCTTCATCTTGACCGGCGTGGATGAAAACTCCACTCTTGAACAACCCTTTCTCATTGAAGATCCCAAAGGAAAAACCTGTGCCAGCCCGAGACTTATTGTCTTCTAGCTCAATCATTTTTCCTAGACCAGCAATTGCACCACACTCAATGGCCAACTTCGCATCTCTATAGGAAGTAAATGAAGGAGTTCTCTTCTCAATAGGCTCAGCTATAGATAAAGCTTGGAAAGGAGTTCCAACTTCATCTTCAGCATCTATATATGAGAAGGAAGACAAGTGGTTAACCAGGAGATCCTTTTCTCCCCCTACCACCACCAACTTTTTATTCTTCACAAACTTCAGTTTCTGGTGTAGGGTGGATGTCACGGCGCCTGCCTCGTGAATCCATGGTCTGCCTAAGAGACAGCTATACGATGGGTGAATATCCATAACCTGGGCGGTAATATGGAAATCACTCAGTCCGATCTTGACTGGGAGATCAACTTCCCCAATCACAGTTTTAGGTGACCCATCGAAAGCTTTCACAACTAGTTCACTCTACCTCATGGGAGGCCCTTGATAAGACAGTTTTGAGAGAGTGGTTTTTGGCAATACATTTAGTGATGACCCAGTGTCCACCAGCATATTGGACATGGCGTCGTCTCCACAGTTCATAGAAATATGTAAAGCCAAGTTGTGGTCTCTTCCCTCCTCAGGGAGATCAGAGTCACAGAAACTCAAATTGTTACAAGCAGTAATGTTTGCAACAATGCTATCGAACTTTTCTATTGTGACATCATGATCTACATATGCCACATCCAAAACTTTTTGCAGAGCCTCTCTATGTGGTTCTGAATTCAAGAGCAAAGATAACACTGATATCTTGGATGACATTTGTAGAAGCTGGTCTACAACATTGTATTCACTTCTCTTGATTAGCCTCAACATCTCATCACATTCTTCTTTCACATTGCCGCTTGGGCCAACAGAAGCAGAAGTTATCAATGTAGAGGAGGGCTTAACAACAGGTGCCGGATTCGGAGTGCTCACAGCATTCCCAATAGGGTGTTCAACAAAACCAGCCTTAGCCTGGGGCTTGGGAGGTGCTGAAAACACACGACCGCTGCGGGTCAAACCACTTACATCCGCAATATTAACAACGGAGGAGGATGGTAAGGACACTTCTTTCCTATCTTCTATAGCAACAGCGTTGTAACGAAAGGGAATTGCTTTTTCAGAAGAATATGGTACTGGACCGGCAGGCTTAATGATAAGAACAGGAGAAACCTTCTGCTTGCTACCATCATACTTAATGGTAACAGGCTCGGGCATCCGGAACACTGGGGAAATCACATTGACTTCTGGCTCATCTTCGTCAACATTCCTATTCTGAAGAATCTCAATGACTCCTTCATCCAGCATTTCCTGAAGATCCTTGCGCACCTGGCGACAACCCAATCGATTAACAGAGCATATTCGACATCTATCATGATCGTGCTCATAATGACTGTACTCGCATAGCAAGCGATGCATCTCAACCAAATATTGTCGAATATGACTAACATATTTGACTTTGTACTTGCCAGGGCAGCCCTGGACCATGTTGACAGATTTCCCATGCTCAGGCAATGGGTTCTTCTTTACATTAGGACCTACGTCCTCGAAACACAGAATGCCACACCTCACAAGGTCTTGAACCTTGGTCTTCAAAGGGTAACAATTCTCCACGTCATGGCCTGGAGCACCAGAATGATAAACACAATGCAATTCGGGCTTATACCACCACTGGGGGTTAGCAGGTATAGTTGGTGGGTCTCTCGGAGTAATCAACTTCCTCTTTATCAAAGAGGGATATAATTCTGCGTACGTTATTGGAATAGGATCAAAAGTGACTTTTTTCCTCTCGTAACTTGTGCTGGTTTGGTTACTATTTCGAGGCTGGTAGGCCTGCTGTTGCGGACGGTGTTGTTGTTGTTGATATTGTTGAGGTGGTTGCTGATTGTTGTTGTGTTGCTAGTACTGTTGATTATCTCTGAAAACAGGTGCTATGTGAGCCACCTGGTGCTGGTTACCGACGGGACGCACGGTCTTCCTCCTCACAAAGGGTCTTCTTGATTTAGCATGGGAGGTCACATCATGTGCCTCTCCATCTTTCTTCTTTGCAAACGCCCCATAACACTTGGCATTCCATGGTTAGACGTCCTTCTTTAACCCCCTTTGTAGCACCTCAAATTTGCACCTACCTTTTGTACAGACATTCTCATATTAGGTCATAACATAACATGGTCCACTGCATAACATTGCATTGTCCCTTTTGCCTCAAGTACAAGATCATCAGGAGAATTAGGTCAAACTGGTCAGGAGATCAGTCAGTCAAGCAAGCAAATGTGTTTTCCAAGGAGACAAGGCCTTAGGGTTGGTCCAACATGTTAACATGACTTGGGGATCCATTTGAAGTGTTTAGGTCAAAGATTGGATGTTCAGAAGTCATCAGTCAATGCACAGTTTGCCAGAAACCCTAAAAAGTCAAACTTGGTCAACTGTGTCTGATTTTATGGTTTTGATGGTTGGATTTGGTTTGAGAGGTCTCATTCATGTCCATATAGTCTTCATATATCATGTCAAACACCATCATGGAAGAATTTGAAGCCAAATCAGAAATTTCCAAAAATAGAAACTGGACCTGTAATTGAAACCTGCCAAAAATGGAAAGTCTTGATCCTCAAACTTACATCATGATACAAGCTTCAAATGAATTTTTGCCCAACATGAAAGTTGAAGATCTTGTTCTCCCATTTCCAAAAAGTCCAAAAACACTCAATTCCCATGTATGGTTGGAAAGTTATGATCAATTCATTTTCAAAAATTCTTGAACTTCAAAAGGCCATATCTCCCAAACCATTTGGCCAAATTGGGTGGAGTTTTTTGCTACAAGTCACATTTGACCTCCTCTTTCCAAAAATGTAACCATCACTCACCAAAACATCATAGATCAAAATGGCATTTTTTGACTTACTTGAATTAATTTCAAGTGAAGTGAAATTTTGACTTTTTGAAATAACCATTTGTAATCACTTTGGCCATTGGAATATGTTCAGAAATGATATTTGAGACTTGTTGGAAGCCCATTTTCATGCAGTACACACACCCATCACCTACTTGCTTGAAAATTGGCCAAAAGTACACCTTTTTTACCAACTCCATTCCACATTTTCATGGACATTGATTCAGTACCACAAAACAGCAGATATATATCATTTTTTTCTGCCATTTGAAAACCCTAGCAGCAGCCACAAGATATCACAGAAAAACACTTGCTCTCAAAAAACTCATTTTTCATCATCTTTCAAAATCTGCCAAAAAACTCCAAATAACCCGACCTTGCCTTTGTTGATTCATCATCCAAACAACATCTTGAGCTCATTCCAACATTGTTTCTCCACCTGTAGAAGCCTCTTGCCCGACTGTTTTTCCAAGGTGTCATCAATGGCAAAGTGTGGTTGAAGTCTTTTCAAGCTGTTGCAAGCCAAAGCATCTTCGCCATTCATCATTAGGAGGGTTTTATAGCATCTGTTTCAGGCCAAAAACACAAGATAGCAACTGAATCCACACTGCCCTTCCACTTTGGTAAAATTTCGACCTCCTTGTTTCTTAAAATAAATACATGCTTTAGAAAGGTCTATCCATGCTGAGCTTCATGATGTTTTTGTTTTCGAAAATGGTTGGTTATTTCTGAAGTTATGTTGTTTTGAAGTTTGATGATAAAACTTGTTTGTGCTCGATTCATGATGTGTGTGATGTTTTAATGAAAAGTGATGATGGATTCGTGTTTGCCATGCCTTGATGATCATTTGTGTGTGTTCAATTGAGATTTCTGGAAAAATTTTGAGAAACTCGAATTGGGGATGAAGATGATATACACTGTACATGAACCCTAGATGATCTTCATGCATTGCCCAGATTTTTCTGCTTTTCACGTTGCATGGCCACTGTACATCCATAACAGCCAATGAAAACATTTCCTTGCCTCGCCGTAAACGCAGCCGTTTGGTTTAAGTGCCCCCATAATTACAAGTTTGCCACTCGGGGCACATGACACATTGAATTATTTTGGTTTCTTTTTCATTTTAATTCCATTTGATCATCAAACTTTGAAAAATCACATCTCCTTCATTTTAATTCCAAATTTCATGAAATTTTTTGCATAATCTTCATCATGAGCTCTACTTTTTTATCATAATTTTTTCAGAATTTTTTGATCATTGGATTTTATTTGGCACATTGGTTTGTGACATGTGCTCATATTTTGTACCTTTTGCCAAAACATTTGTGAAATGGTGATACTTTATCCAATGACCCCCAAATTTTTTGTGCTTAAACTAGGCACACTCATGGTGATTTTGGTGTAGAGTTTGTGAATTTATCATTGCTGGTTTGTGAGATATGATTTTTTGAATTAGGGTGTGACAATTTGTGTCACACCATTGATGTGCAACTTCATGATTTTTGATACCATGTTTCTTGACCTCCAACTGATCTGAATTTTTGCATGAACCTACTCTTGGATGTCTAGTTTACATGGGATTTTTCTTGGATTTATTTGTGCCATTTTCCATTTGTTTGAGATTTTTCTCCCCTGTTTGACCAAAATGTTGACCTTATGTGATGCATGTTGCCATTTGTTTTGTGAAATGCTCATACTTTATTAGATGGACATGAAATTTTACATGAGATAACTAGACATCCTAAGCTTTGCCATGGTTTTAGTCTCATTCATTTATCATACACCATCTATGATTTATGAATTTTTCAAGTTGATGCATGTTTGGTTGACTTCTTTGAGCATGTTTAAACTTGCCTTGCCTTTCTGATTTTCATTGACTATCTTATACTTGTCCAACAGAGCTGAAATTTGACATGCTTACCATGCTGTGGGTTATGATTGATCATGATTTATTTGATGATTTTTGGAAATGTTTAAGATTGCTTTTGAGCTAAGTCTTGCTGTTGACTTCTATGAGCTCTCATTTGCCATGCTTTGACTTCTTTTGCTTATGAAATGATGATGATGCATGATATAAACATGAAACCAATTGGGTTTGTTTCTTGAATGTTTGAATTTGATTTTGATTGGACATTGCTTGCTGTTTTGGCTTTCTCATTCATTTTTGACCCTAGGCTTGTCCTAGTGGTCCTGTGGCTTATGTTTGAGTTCATGTTTTCAGGTTAAGCTACAAATGCTTCAAAGAGATCACTACAATTTGATTGAGTTCATTTGATTATCATGAGCTAACCTCTTTGTTTTGTAGGTTGCATGGCTCATATGCTTTGAGCTTTGTGCTTTGCACATTTGTCTGTTTGTTTTGACTGTTGATTCCTACTTCCTGTTGCTTTAACTTTTGAATTGTGTACTAATCTGTTTGACTATTTCAGGTACCATTAGTTGCTTAGTTCTTTGAACTTGCTTTGCTTTGCTTATTAAGCAATTTGCATTGAGGTATACTTCTAATCTTCATGTAGTCTGGAAGACCTGGCCTGTTACTTGGCCAGGCACCTGTCTGAAGTCCTCCTTAAGAGGCAATGTTTGTGATTGTTTACATTTGTCCTTGTACAGAGTCAAAGACCTCCTAAGTGAAGAGGCAATTGGCAGAACCCAAGGGATATACAACCTATCCCCTGCTATTCTGTGTGTCATCTGCTTTGCTCACACCACTGTGTTGATGCATTGCAGATACAAACCCAAGATCTTGTACAATTGTACAGTTGAGTCAGTATCAAATGTGTAGAAGGGTTCCCACTTTCTGAACCCACACATTCTTGTCTTAAGCTCTCCCAGGCCAGGGATAAGAGCTGTGAAGTCTTATCTTCACTCACCTTTCATCTGCTTCACCTTAGCCCCTCAATGGCAAGGTTAAGAGCAACATCTACCCAGTTCCAGAGGTTTGTTTGTTGAGGTTGACATGACCCCTCGACTAAAACCTAACCCTTGTGTGAGCCCTTGTTTGTATATAGTGTGTGCTACCTGTGCTTGTATGTTTGTTTGACTTGCTTCCTGTGCAAGTTAGGTTTAGTTTAGACTTGCTTCCTGTGCAAGTTAGGTTTTGCTTGGCTTGCTTCCTGTGCAAGTTAAGTGTGTGTGTGGCTTGCTTCCTGTGCAAGTCATGATTAGGATAGGCTGGCTCCCTGTGCCAGTTAGCTAGAAACCTTAACTTAGGGATGATTTTGCATGACAACATCTAGGCTCGAGTCGTAGTCTCCCTAGTTGTGTCTCCCTCTGTTATCTGGTTAGGCTAGTCCTGTATCCCTCTGTAGGGGAACTACATCGCCCTGATCTTCATACCAGATGAAGTATGTAGGCAGGAGATTGAGCTGATCTCTCCGGGCGCCCTTTTTCTTTTTCAACCTTTTTCTTCAACCCCTCTGTGTGTGTTGTCGTGTGCTTGGAAGCTGATGTAAGTCCATTGAGTGGCATTCGGGTTCTAGTGTGGGTTGGTTGGTTCGGATACTGATGTAAGCCCAGTGATTGGCAGTCGGGCTCCATGTTTGCCTTTTTGAGTGTGTTTTGGTTCGGATGCTGATGTAAGTCCAGTGATTGGCATTCAGGCTCCACGTTTGCCTTTGCCAGTGTTTGTTTGTGCGTGTGTCAGCCGAGCTACGAATGCTCTGATTCTCCTTCGTCCAAGGAGATACGTATGCATAGGATGCGATATCCTAGCGAGCATGTGTCGTTTCCCCAGCCCGAACTACTTCGACTCTGATGTCTATGCCTGATAGACTAAGTAGGCCCAGGATGCGATATTCTGCCGAGTCAGTTTCAGTCTGTTTTCTTGTGTCTCTTTCAGCCAGTGTGTGTGTGTGTGTGAGCAGTGTTTTAGCAACCATTTTCCTTCCTATTGTGCGTGGATCCCGTCGAGTACGACGGATGCGTAGGGGTGCTAATACCTTCCCTTCGCATAACCGACTCCCGATCCCATTCTCTTTGGTCGCGAGACCACGTCTTTTCCAGGTTTACTCTGAGCGTTTCCTTTCCCTCTTTTGGGATAAATAACGCGCGGTGGCGGCTCTGTTGTTCTTGTTTTCCCGCCGGTTTTTCGCGTGATGCGACAGCTGGCGACTCCGCTGGGGACTAGAGAAGTTGACCTGTGCTGGTCCATCTTCCCTAAGCGAGTCTCTCCTAGCGCTCTCTAGGTTAGGGTTTTGGTTGCTGTTTGCTGTTATTTATTGCATTCATTTATTTATTGTTTGCATTTATGTTTGCATTAATGTTTGCATTCATTATTCATCTGTTCACCTGGCTGGCTGGTTGTCTGTTTCTCTCTGTTGGGGTGGGAGTTACATGAGGTAAAAGGCCCAATACCCAGGCTATGAGTGAAATCTAGGATACTTAGGAATAGAGTGATTCATGGGAAGCAGGTGGTATTGCGCCACTTAGCGGAACATTGATATCACGAGCAGTTCAGACCCTGGTGGGACATTATCGTTACATACTTCGGGTGTGTATATGATGATGTTCTGCGAAAGGTTATTTATGTTGCGTTTCTCTCGACCTTACCCTGGCCTAGATGACACCCGTGAGTGGGGATGGAATGATCATTATTACAGGTACAGTTGGTGGTGACTTGTTGGTGACTTGTGATCCTGTTGGTGACTATTGGTTCAGAAGTTTGGGGTCTCAGATGACTTTGGGTTTCAGATGAATTTGTGGTTCCGAGTTCAAGCCGAAGCTTTGATCCTGTGTTCCGAGAGACACAGCCAACCAGTCGTGTCTGCATCATTTGCATCATAACATGTTTATTTTCAAAAAAAATACGCAAAAAAAAAAAAGAAAAAAAAAGGGGGAAAAAGAAAAGTAAAAAAAAAAAAAAAAAAAAAAAAAAAACTAATCCCTGCATGCATATCATTTCTCAGGTACATTCCAGAGCTTGTTCACTGATAGAGATGGCAACAGTCCCAGAGTTGAAGCGGAAGACTTGTTCCTACAGCTTTCACCGTGAACCTTTGACGTCTCTGATTGAGTTGAGCAACCTTATGACCAGTGGTAACCAAAAGGGGTTTGTTGACCAGTATGGAGATATTCTGACACTGTTGAAGATGGTAGTCGATCCGGTGCCGTTGCAGACTCTTCTACAGTTCTACGACCCAGAGCTTCATTGTTTCACCTTTCAAGATTATCAGTTGGCGCCTACTCTTGAGGAGTACTCCATTCTGCTGAGTGTCCCGGTCCGGTATCAGGTTCCTTTCTTGGATGTGCCCAAGGAGGTTGATTTCAGAGTTGTTGCCAGAGCTCTCCATTTGGGTATCAAGGAAGTCAGCGATAGTTGGAAGTCCAGTGGGGATGTTGTAGGATTGCCTTTGAAGTTTCTGTTGAGGGTAGCTAGAGAAGAAGCAGAGAAGGGAAGTTGGGAAGCCTTTCATGCTCAGTTGGCCGTCATGATCTATGGGATCGTCCTGTTTCCGAGTATGCCCAATTTTGTTGACTATGCTGCAGTCAGTATTTTCATTGGAGGAAATCCAGTTCCTACTCTATTAGCTGACACTTACTATGCTATTCACAGTAGGCATGGTAAGGGTGGGGCTATCAGGTGTTGTCTCCCGCTTTTGCTCAGATGGTTCTTGTCTCTTCTGCCAGTCAGTGGACCTTTTGTGGATGCTCAGAGCACGCATAAGTGGACTCAGAGGGTTATGTCTCTTACCTCCTATGATATCAGGTGGCAATCTTACCGGATGGATGTGCGTAACGTCATTATGAGCTGTGGAGGATTCCGTAATGTGCCACTCGTAGGGACTAGGGGTTGCATCAATTACAACCCGGTTCTTTCTCTCCGCCAGTTGGGGTTTGTGATGAAGGGAAGACCACTTGAGGCTGAGGTAGCAGAAAGTGTGTATTTTGAGAAGCAGGGTGACCCGGATAGATTGGAGCAGATAGGAAGAGCTTGGAAGTCTATTGGTATGAAGGATGGATCTGTCTTAGGGAAGAAGTTTGCCGTTGCTATGCCTGATTACACTGATTGGGTCAAGGAGAGAGTAGAAACTTTGTTGTTACCCTACGATAGGATGGAGCCGTTGCAGGAGCAACCACCTTTGATCCTTGCTGAGAGTGTGCCTGCGGAGCACTACAAGCAAGCCCTGATGGAGAATCGCCGTTTGAGAGAGAAGGAGCAAGATACCCAGATGGAGCTGTACAAAGCCAAAGCTGATAGTTTGAACTTGGCTCATCAACTCAGAGGAGTGCGAGAAGAAGATGCTAGCAGACTGAGAAGCAAGAAGAGATCCTACGAGGAGGTGGAGAGCATGTTAGATGCAGAACACCGGGAGTGCTTGAGGCTGCAGAGGGTTGAGGCCAGCTATCAGAAGAAGACCAGAGACTTGGAGAAGCAACTCAGAGATAAAGACATCCAGTGGAAGAAGGAAGTAGACTTGAGACAGGCATCAGAGAACCACCTTGGAGGAGAAGTGGTAGAGCTTAGACGACAACTGAAGGAGAAGATCACTCTTTTGCCAGAATGTTCAGAATGTGACCTGTTGATAGACCAGTGTCAGTACTTGAAGACTCTCATTCCGGGAGGCCGTTTGCCTTAGCTTGTATCTTTGATATGTATGTTGAGAATCACCTCCAGGCTTGTTGGATGGGATTCATTGTTGTACTCCGATTGTTTGGATTTTCTTGGTCGACTTTGTTGTATGATCCTGTTACTCATATAGATGAGGTTGTTGGTTTCACCTTGTACTCATCACTCTTGTGTATGTTGTTTCTGTGCTTCTATGTTGTTCTTGCTGCAGGTTGCCATCTTTTGAGGATGACTCAGGCTCTTTGAATGCCTGAGGAATGAACATATCATGTGCATCATACGCATCATTAGCACCATACTCATATCATTTTGCATAACAGGTGTTCTTGGTCGTGACTTCTCACTCTTGGTTCCTGTTCAGGCAGGATAGCTGATCAACGTCCGCACCGCTACTCAACAAGACTGAATCAACAGAGAGGTATGGATCAGGTTCAAGCTGAGTTGGCTGAGATGAAGGCTAACATGGCCCAGTTTATGAATATGATGCAAGGGGTTGCACAAGGTCAAGAAGAACTTCGAGCCATGGTTCAGAGACAAGAGGCTGCAATTCCACCGGTCAACCATGCTCCGCCAGAGGGAGGCCCGG
This sequence comes from Lathyrus oleraceus, assembly GCF_024323335.1. Taxonomy (NCBI): domain Eukaryota; kingdom Viridiplantae; phylum Streptophyta; class Magnoliopsida; order Fabales; family Fabaceae; genus Lathyrus; species Lathyrus oleraceus. The sequence goes on along the minus strand of NC_066584.1, from coordinate 170,483,862 downwards.
TCAATGATAATAATGTCGCTGCTGTTGTACCCATCAACAACTATGCTACAGGTGATGAGTTGGGGGGTATTCGAATCAACGGTCAACCTATTGCTCCAGATGCCGCTAATGCCAGAGCAGTCCGTGCCCCGGCCCGTAATCCTGTTCCGATTGTTGACAGACAAGAGGATATGTTCACTCTGCTCAGTGAAGACGAAGATGTTCTGGGAAGGGTTGATGAGAGGGATCGTAAAGTTGATGCCCTTGCTGAGAAAATTAGAGCTATGGAATGTCAGAATTCTCTCGGTTTTGATGTTACCAATATGGGGTTGGTGGAAGGTTTGAGAATCCCTTACAAGTTCAAAGCACCGTCCTTCGATAAATACAACGGTACTTCTTGCCCTCGCACCCATGTGCAGGCTTATTATCGAAAAATCTCTGCGTATACAGATGATGAAAAGATGTGGATGTATTTTTTCCAAGATAGTCTATCTGGGGCTTCTTTGGACTGGTACATGGAATTGAAGAGAGATTCTATCCGCTGTTGGAGGGATCTGGGTGAGGCCTTTTTGAGGCAATACAAACACAACATGGACATGGCACCGAGCCGGACTCAGCTGCAGAGTCTATGTCAGAAATCCGGAGAGAGCTTCAAGGAGTACGCCCAGAGGTGGCGTGAACTGGCTGCTAGAGTTCAACCCCCTATGCTGGAGAGGGAGTTGACAGATATGTTTATCGGCACTCTTCAGGGTGTGTTTATGGACCGGATGGGGAGCTGCCCATTCGGTAGTTTTTCTGATGTTGTCATTTGTGGAGAGAGGACTGAGAGCTTGATTAAAACTGGGAAGATCCAAGATGCTGGTTCCTCTTCTTCCAAGAAGCCATTTGCTGGGGCACCTCGTCGAAGAGAAGGTGAAACTAATGTTGTTCAACACCGCAGAGATCAGAACAGAATTGAATACCGTCAAGCTGCTGCAGTAACCATTCCGGCACCTCAACCTCGTCAACAACAACAACAAAGAGTTCAACAACCGCAACAACAACAACAGCAACGTCCGTATCAGCCCAGACAAAGGATGCCTGATCGACGTTTTGATTCGCTACCCATGTCGTACGCCGAACTGCTGCCCGAACTACTCAGGTTGGGGATGGTTGAGTTGCGTACAATGGCTCCGCCTACAGTATTGCCTCCTGGGTACGACGCCAACGTCCGTTGTGACTTTCACTCTGGGGCACCAGGACATCATACTGAGAAGTGTCGGGCTCTCCAGCACAAGGTCCAAGATTTGATCGATGCCAAGGCGATCAACTTCGCTCTAGTGCCTAACGTCGTAAATAACCCTATGCCTCAGCATGGTGGGCATAGAGTGAACAATATTGAGGGGAAAGAAGCTGAAGATCTGGTTGTTAATGTTGATGATGTTCAGACTTCTCTGCTAGTTGTGAAGGGCCGTCTGCTGAATGGGGGTATCTACTCGGGCTGTGATGAGGGTTGTTTGCAATTCAGTAGGGCTGTAAAAGATCGTGGAACAGTGTCAACTATCACCATTTACTTTAAACCGTCTGAAGGACGTGGACAAAGGGTCGTTAGTGCACCTGCAACAAATGGTACCCCAGTTACCATTTCCGTGCCTGTAACCATCAGTGCTCCAACTACTATCGCCGCGTCTGGAAGAAGGGCTGTTGAGAATAGTAGAGCCGTGCCGTGGAAGTATGATAATGCTCACCGCAGTTACAAAAGGGCTGAAAGTCAGACGAGACCAGTGAATCAAACTCCAGTGACAATTGGTTTACCGAATAGAGTTCCTGCAACTGTTGGTCCGGCTGTGGATAATGTAGGGGGTCCAGGAGGTTTTACCAGAAGCGGTCGTCTGTTCGCGCCGCAGCCTTTGAGGGACAATAATGCTGAGGCTCTCGCCAAAGCAAAGGGTAAGCAAGCTGTGGTTGAGGAAGAACCTGTCCAGAAGGAAGCGCCCGAGGGGTCATTTGAGAAGGACGTGGAGGAGTTTATGAAGATAATCAAGAAGAGTGACTACAAGATTGTAGATCAGTTGAATCAAACTCCGTCCAAGATTTCTATACTTTCACTGTTGATGTGCTCTGAGGCACACCGTAATGCCTTGCTGAAGATGTTGAATCTGGCTTACGTGCCTCAGGAGATTTCTGTCAATCAACTGGAGGGTGTGATGGCCAATGTGAGCACCAGGCATGGTGTGGGATTCACCAACCTGGACTTAACGCCTGAAGGGCGAAACCATAACAAAGCCTTGCACATCACCATGGAGTGCAAGGGGGCAGTGTTGTCTCACGTATTGGTAGACACCGGGTCGTCGCTGAATGTGCTGCCTAAGCAGATTCTGAAGAAGATTGATGTGGAAGGGTTTGTGCTTACTCCCAGTGACCTGATCGTTCGTGCTTTCGACGGCTCCAAACGTTCTGTGTGTGGGGAAGTTACCTTGCCTGTGAAGATAGGTCCTGAGGTATTCGATATCATCTTCTATGTTATGGATATCCAGCCCGCCTATAGTTGTTTATTGGGGCGTCCATGGATTCATGCAGCAGGGGCAGTCTCGTCGACTCTTCATCAAAAGCTCAAGTATGTCTGGAACGGTCAGATCGTGACCGTGTGCGGTGAAGAAGAGATTCTGGTGAGTCATCTATCCTCGTTCAAATATGTTGAGGTGGATGGCGAGATCCACGAAACCTTATGCCAGGCGTTTGAGACTGTGGCTCTTGAGAAAGTGGCGTACGCTGAGCAGAGGAAGCCAGGTGCTTCAATTACTTCTTACAAGCAGGCTAAGGAGGTTGTTGATTCTGGTAAAGCTGAAGGCTGGGGCAAGATGGTGGATTTGCCTGTCAAAGAAGACAAATTTGGCGTTGGTTATGAGCCTCTCCAAGCAGAGCAGAATGGTCAAGCGGGTCCGAGTACCTTTACCAGCGCTGGGCTGATGAATCATGGCGACGTCTCTGCAACCGGTAGTGAAGACTGTGACAGTGATTGTGATTTGGACAACTGGGTTCGCTCGTGTGCACCAGGGGAGTCTATCAACAACTGGACGGCTGAAGAAGTGGTTCAAGTTACTCTTCTGACAGAGTAATTTTCTGTTGTTTTGTCATTTTGCATGAAAATCCTACGTTCTGCCCAAGGCGTAGTGATTCATTGTAGGGCCTCATCATGTTTTAATGATTATCATTAATGAAGGACATTTTTTGAAATCAAACTTTGTGATCCCTGTCTTTCTATTTTTTGTTTTCATCCTTTTTCAAAAAAACAATAAAAATGGCAATGTTTTTGTTTTTTGTGACTTTATTGAACTCTTTTTCTAAAACAAAGCATTAAACATGCAGAAGCGATCTTATGGCATTCACTATGAACAGTTCTGTTATGGCTCAGTATGATTTCGACAATCCCATCTACCAAGCTGAAGAGGAGAGTGAGGAAGACTGTGAACTTCCTGCAGAATTGGTCAGATTGCTGAAGCAGGAGGAAAAGGTCATCCAGCCTCATCAGGAGGAGTTGGAGGTTGTTAATTTGGGTACTGAGGACGCCAAAAGAGAAATCAAGATTGGGGCTGCTTTAGAGGACTCTGTCAAGAGGAGGCTGATTGAGATGCTGAGAGAATATGTGGAGATATTCGCCTGGTCATATCAAGATATGCCTGGTTTGGATACAGACATTGTGGTGCACCGATTACCTCTTAGAGAAGGATGTCCTTCGGTCAAGCAGAAGCTTCGTAGAACGAGTCCTGATATGGCAACTAAGATCAAGGAAGAGGTTCAGAAGCAGTGGGATGCAGGTTTTTTGGCTGTTACGAGTTATCCCCCATGGGTGGCCAACATCGTTCCTGTGCCGAAGAAGGATGGTAAAGTCAGAATGTGTGTCGATTACCGGGATTTGAATAGAGCGAGTCCGAAAGATGATTTCCCATTACCTCACATTGACGTATTGGTCGATAATACGGCTCAATCCTCGGTATTCTCTTTCGTGGATGGTTTCTCTGGATATAATCAGATCAAGATGGCGCCAGAGGACATGGAAAAGACGACATTCATTACACCTTGGGGCACGTTCTGCTATAAGGTGATGCCATTTGGGCTAAAGAATGCTGGTGCTACCTATCAGAGGGCAATGACGACTCTCTTTCACGACATGATGCACAAAGAAATTGAAGTGTACGTAGATGATATGATTGTGAAGTCGCAGACAGAAGAGGAGCACCTGGTTAATTTGCAGAAGCTGTTTGACCGGTTGAGAAAGTTCAAGCTGAGGTTGAATCCGAACAAGTGTACGTTTGGGGTGAGATCAGGGAAGCTTTTAGGCTTCATTGTCAGTGAAAAAGGGATTGAGGTTGATCCAGCAAAAGTCAAAGCTATTCAAGAGATGCCTGAACCGAAAACGGAGAAGCAAGTCCGTGGGTTTTTAGGGAGGTTGAACTACATTGCAAGGTTCATATCTCACCTAACAGCCACATGTGAACCAATTTTCAAACTGCTCAGAAAGAATCAGGCGATCAAGTGGAATGATGACTGTCAGAAAGCTTTTGACAAGATAAAGGAGTATTTACAGAAACCTCCAATCCTTATACCTCCAGTTCCAGGGAGACCTCTGATAATGTACCTGTCAGTGACTGAGAACTCGATGGGGTGTGTATTGGGACAACATGACGAGTCTGGTCGAAAAGAGCATGCCATATACTACCTTAGCAAAAAGTTTACCGACTGTGAAACAAGATATTCACTGCTCGAGAAAACTTGTTGTGCTTTGGCCTGGGCTGCTCGCCGACTGAGGCAGTATATGTTGAACCATACTACCTTATTGATTTCTAAGATGGATCCAGTGAAGTACATCTTTGAGAAACCGGCTCTCACCGGGCGCGTTGCTCGTTGGCAGATGATTCTAACAGAATATGATATTCAGTACACGTCACAAAAGGCCATCAAAGGTAGTATTCTGTCAGACTACCTCGCCGAGCAACCGATTGAAGATTATCAGCCTATGATGTTTGAATTCCTTGATGAAGACATCATGTATCTTAAGATGAAAGATTGCGAAGAGCCTCTTGTCGAGGAGGGACCGGATCCGGATGACAAATGGACACTGATGTTTGATGGGGCTGTGAATATGAACGGTAACGGTGTTGGGGCAGTATTGATCAATCCTAAAGGTGCTCATATACCTTTTTCTGCCAGATTGACGTTTGACGTCACCAACAACGAAGCTGAGTATGAGGCTTGTATCATGGGGATAGAAGAAGCCATTGATCTGAGGATCAAAACTCTTGATATATTTGGAGATTCCGCTCTAGTGGTCAATCAAGTCAATGGAGATTGGAATACGAATCAGCCGCATTTGATTCCGTATAGAGATTACACCAGAAGAATACTGACGTTCTTCAAGAAGGTGAAGTTGTATCATGTCCCCCGGGATGAGAATCAAATGGCTGATGCTTTGGCTACTTTGTCGTCTATGATCAAAGTTCATTGGTGGAATCATGTGCCACATGTTGCGGTGAATCGACTCGAGAGGCCTGCGTATGTGTTTGCAGCCGAGTCTGTTGTGATTGATGAGAAGTCGTGGTATTATGACATTAAGAACTTCCTCAAGACTCAGGAGTATCCTGAAGGTGCGTCGAAGAATGATAAGAAAACCCTGAGAAGGCTAGCTGGAAGCTTCTATTTGAATCAGGATGATGTGTTGTATAAGAGAAACTTTGACATGGTCTTGCTCAGATGCGTGGACAGACCCGAGGCGGACATGTTAATGCAGGAAGTTCATGAAGGTTCCTTCGGTACTCATGCCGGCGGACATGCAATGGCTAAGAAATTGTTGAGAGCGGGTTACTACTGGATGACTATGGAATCCGATTGTTTCAAGTATGCTCGGAAGTGCCATAAGTGTCAAATTTATGCTGATAAGGTGCATGTACCACCAAGCCCTCTGAATGTCATGAATTCGCCTTGGCCGTTTGCCATGTGGGGCATTGATATGATTGGGAAGATTGAGCCTACTGCTTCGAATGGACATCGCTTCATCTTGGTTGCGATTGACTATTTCACCAAATGGGTGGAAGCAGCTTCCTATGCTAACGTTACCAAACAAGTGGTTACCCGGTTCATCAAGAAAGAAATCATCTGTCGTTATGGAGTTCCTGAGAGAATCATCACTGACAATGGTTCGAATCTCAACAACAAGATGATGAAAGAGCTTTGTAAAGATTTCAAGATTGAACATCACAATTCTTCTCCTTACAGACCGAAGATGAATGGTGCTGTAGAAGCGGCAAACAAGAATATCAAGAAGATTGTGCAGAAGATGGTCGTTACGTACAAGGATTGGCATGAGATGCTGCCTTTCGCTTTGCATGGGTACCGTACCTCAGTACGTACGTCGACCGGGGCAACCCCTTACTCCCTTGTGTATGGTATGGAAGTTGTCCTACCTGTTGAAGTGGAGATTCCTTCTCTGAGAGTTTTATTGGATGTCAAGCTGGACGAAGCCGAGTGGATTCGAACAAGGTTTAATGAGTTGAGCCTTATCGAGGAGAGACGGCTAGCAGCTGTATGCCATGGACAGTTGTATCAGCGAAGGATGAAGCGAGCCTTTGATCAGAAAGTGCGTCCTCGAAGCTATCAGATCGGTGATCTAGTTTTGAAGAGGATCCTCCCTCCCGGTGCAGATAACAGGGGCAAGTGGACTCCTAATTATGAAGGTCCATATGTTGTGAAAAAGGTATTCTCCGGTGGAGCCTTGATGCTTACAACTATGGATGGTGAAGATTTTCCGTCTCCTGTTAACTCAGATGTAGTCAAAAAATACTTCGCATAAATTGACCCGCTGGACAAAAAGAAAAAAGAGTCCAGGCAAAAAAGGGGCATCCCGGCGAACCAAAAACAGAAAGAAAAGGTTCGGGCAAAAATTAGGGATAAAAATGAAAAGAATTTGTACACCCGGTAAGTCGAAAACCCGCAAGGGCGACTTAGGTAAAAATGGGTATCCTGGTGGATTGAAAACCCGAAAGGGCGATCCAGCCAAAAGAGGGATTAAAGCGAAGACTACAGTCTGAGTTGTCTGTACTTCATCAAGCTTTGTCATCTGCCATCTCGAAAGATGTGATCCGTCCAGTCATTTTTCTCAGAAAGCAAGGAGTTGGGAGGAAAACTGATGATCTGTGAGTTATAACAGAATTGGGAAATAGTGGATGCCGTGTTCACGTTGCCATTAGGATAGATTTTTCCTTTTGTGCGCAATTACCTCTTTCTAGGAATTGCCTCCCAATGTATTTGCCTTTTCAGGCACATTTTCAATCAGTAAAAGTCGTTATTCAGATAAATAGCTCTTTGGTTTTTATTTTTACTGTTTTGTTTGCAAAAAATGTCCGAATTTTTGATAAGCATTGCATATAAAAACATGAAGGCTAAACAATAGCTTGCAGGATGACAAAACACTTGAAAATCATTTTGAATGTTGAGGACACTTGAGCGTATCTTGTCCATGTATCCCCTGGGGGCACTTTGTTGTGCTATTTTTCAGATTGGCATCTGTGAGGACGTTTCCTCAGCAGATATTTTCCCCGAGCAAGTTTGGAAGCTATCAGAGCTATGTTCCCCTGCGGAGACGTCTGTGGATAGTGCCTTCCATTCCCCAACAGATCTAAGGATTGCCCATCCCCAGCAGGCCTGTATTTGCCGATTTCCTCCCGAGTGAGGCAGACTCATTGAAATTTATCTCCAGCATTTATCCTATCCGAGGACTGAAGGATATCCCCAGCGGAGTTTACCTTTCCCCAGCAGCAGTGCTATTCTCCAACATGAGTGAGAAGTCGTTGCTCTCCTTGCAGAGTCTCCCCGCAGAGTTGGAGTACCCGATCAGTTTCGGCTCCCCAGCCGGAATTTTTCATCATTTTTGCATTCTTGCATTTTAGTGATCATTGCATCCTCAAACTGCGTAGCATTCCCATTCAATATGGAGCATTACGTCATAAAAAAATTCAAACATATGCATTCATGTGTTAACCTCACCAGACCGTATCCCCGGCAGAGGCGGAGCATTTCTTTCAACATCAGCACAGCAAGTCTGCTACAGTTGCTCCTGACAGCGTTCAGGATTGACATCCCCACAGAGGTTTATTACCTCACCCGTTGGCGACAGAAAGTTTGTTTCTCCCCAGTGAGACCCCCAGCAAGTGGTCAACCTTGCCTTGACATATCTAAAAAGTCGTTCTTGTGATACCGGTAAGTGTCATACTAGCACCCGCGTGTGTTTCTTTGTTTGGTGTCGGTAAACACCACTGTTTCGGTGTCTGTAAACATCGGGTATTCTCTCCAGTCATCAGTAAATGTCTGGTCATCATTTTTGGTGTCGGTAAACACCATTGTTTCGGTGTCTGTAAACATCGGGTGTTCTCCCCAGTCATCAGTAAATGTCTGGTCATCATTTTTTGGTGTCTGTAAACACCATTGTTTCGGTGTCTGTAAACACCGGGTTTTCTCCCCAGTCATCAGTAAATGTCTGGTCATCATTTTGGTGTCGGTAAACACCATTGTTTCGGTGTCTGTAAACATCGGGTTTTCTCCCCAGTCATCGGTAAATGTCTGGTCATTTTTTTAATGTCGGTAAACACCATTGTTTCGGTGTCTGTAAACATCAAGTCTTTTCTGCAGTCATCGGTAAATGTCTGATAATCCCCAGCTAGAGATCCCCAATAGAGTCATCGGTAAATGTCCTATCTGGTCTCCAGTTGCAAATACTGGTTTTTTTCCCTTAGTGAAGTGTTCCCCGGTCATCGGTAAATGTCTCGTCGTTTTTGGGTGTCGGTAAACATCATCTTTCGATGTCGGTAAACGTCGAGTCTCATCCCAGTCATCGGTAAATGTCTGGTTATGCTTTGTTTCCTTGTTGATAAAATCAAGATCCCCAGAAGTCGTCGGTAAACGTCTTGTCTGATTACACCACGAAGATTTTGTTCCTCCCCAAGTGGAGACGCCATCGGTAAATGGCCCCGTATGCTTCGATATCAGTAAATATTGAATGCCCAGTTTTATCCGCCATCGGTAAATGGCCCCGTTTTCTTCGATATCGGTAAATATCGGATCCCCAGTTGCAGTAGCCATCGGTAAATGGTCGAGTTGAAGTTGATATCGGTAAATGTCAAGTTTTCTTTGAAGCCGCCATCGGTAAATGGTTTTGTTTCCTTTTTCATCAGAGTTGTTTCCCAGCAGCCATCGGTAAATGGTCTCGCCGAAGTTGATATCGGTAAATATCAAGTTTCCAGTTTCTAACCATCGGTAAATGGTTTCGCCTTTCTGAAATTGTCAATGGCAGGCGTCATCAGTAAATGACGTGGTTCTTCTTGTATCATATCCGGCAGAGTGCAAATTTCTACGGTTCTTGGTATTCAATCCCTGTTTACCCTGGAAGTCTGACAGCCGTTGCTATCATCCGTTCGGGTTCCCAGCTGATTGAATAGGGGCAGCTGTAGCACCTCAAATTTGCACCTACCTTTTGTACAGACATTCTCATATTAGGTCATAACATAACATGGTCCACTGCATAACATTGCATTGTCCCTTTTGCCTCAAGTACAAGATCATCAGGAGAATTAGGTCAAACTGGTCAGGAGATCAGTCAGTCAAGCAAGCAAATGTGTTTTCCAAGGAGACAAGGCCTTAGGGTTGGTCCAACATGTTAACATGACTTGGGGATCCATTTGAAGTGTTTAGGTCAAAGATTGGATGTTCAGAAGTCATCAGTCAATGCACAGTTTGCCAGAAACTCTAAAAAGTCAAACTTGGTCAACTGTGTCTGATTTTATGGTTTTGATGGTTGGATTTGGTTTGAGAGGTCTCATTCATGTCCATATAGTCTTCATATATCATGTCAAACACCATCATGGAAGAATTTGAAGCCAAATCAGAAATTTCCAAAAATAGAAACTGGACCTGTAATTGAAACCTGCCAAAAATGGAAAGTCTTGATCCTCAAACTTACATCATGATACAAGCTTCAAATGAATTTTTGCCCAACATGAAAGTTGAAGATCTTGTTCTCCCATTTCCAAAAAGTCCAAAAACACTCAATTCCCATGTATGGTTGGAAAGTTATGATCAATTCATTTTCAAAAATTCTTGAACTTCAAAAGGCCATATCTCCCAAACCATTTGGCCAAATTGGGTGGAGTTTTTTGCTACAAGTCACATTTGACCTCCTCTTTCCAAAAATGTAACCATCACTCACCAAAACATCATAGATCAAAATGGCATTTTTTGACTTACTTGAATTAATTTCAAGTGAAGTGAAATTTTGACTTTTTGAAATAACCATTTATAATCACTTTGGTGTAGCACCTCAAATTTGCACCTATCATTATACATACCATTTCATATTAGGTCATAGCATATCATGATCCATTGCATAGCATTGCATTGCCTCTTTTTGCCTCAAGTGCAAGCCAATCAAGAAAATAGGTCAAACTGATCAGGAGATCAGTCAGTCAATCAAGCAAAGGTGTTTCTCAAGGAACCAATGCCCTAGGTTGTGTGCAACAAGTTCACATAGCTTGGAGGTCCATTTGAAGTGTTCAAGGCAAGGGTTGAAGGCTTGGAGATCATCAGTTCATACACAGACAGTCAAAAACCCTAAAAGTCAACTGTCAGTCAAAGCAGTGGATGGTGGTCAGTCTTGTGGAATTTGGGCACCATGGTCAATAATCAAGAGTTCATACAACTTGGGACATCATTTGAAGTCAAGTCCTCAAGGAATTAGGGTTTGGAAGTCATCATTCAATGCACAGTCAGGCAGAAACCCTAAAAGTCAACTATTGGTCAACTGTCCATTTAATCAGTGGTTTAATGATTGGAATTGGTTTGTGAGAGTTCATTCATGTCCAAATAGTCATCATATATCATGCCAAACACCATCATGGAAGAATTTGAAGCCAGATCAACAATTTCCCAAAATGGAAACTGGGCCTGTAACTGAAACCTGCCATAAATGGAAAGTCTTGATCCTCAAACTTACATCTTGATACAAGCCTCAAATGAATTTTTGCCCAACATGAAAGTTGAAGATCTTGTTCTCCCATTTCCAAAAAGTCCAAGAACTCTCAATTCCCATGTGTGGTTGGCAAGTTATGATCGAATCGATTTCAGAAAATCTTGAACTTCAAGAGGCCATATCTCTCAAACCGTTTGGCCAATTTTGGTGGGGTTTTTTCCTACAAGTCACATTTGATCCCCTCTTTCCAAAAATATAAATTTCATGAGCCAAAACTTCACCAATCAAAATGGCATATTTTGACTTTTCTTATTTAAATGCAAGTTTGACCAAGAGTTGACTTTTTGATATAAACTTTTTTTCAACATTTGGCCAATTGGGAAAGCTCAGAAATGTCATTTTAAGTGTGTTTGCAAAGTCAAAATGTGCAGTACATAAGGCCATTGCTTGGTTGCTTGAATTGTAAGAAAGGTACAATTTCACCCATGCTCTCCATGCCTACATTTGAACCATGCCTTGGTACCTTCAAACAGAAATTGGCAAGTCATTTTTCTGTCATTTGAAGCCTCATCTGCAGCCTAAAATTAACAGCAAGACAAGAAGCCATTCCTTGCTTGCTTAAATTTTGGAAAGGACAAATGCTACCATACTTCCAACCATAACTTGTACTGTCCATGGCAGATTTTTATCCACCATTTTGCTGTCAAGGACAATAGCATTAACAGTAGCAGCATACCACAATCACCTTCACTTTTTCTCCAACCATGCTCTTATCTTGCTTGGCACACTTTTCTGTCAAAAACCTGGCCAAACCACAAAGGAGAGAGGACAGCAAAATTTCAAAACCTCACTTTTCTGTCATAAGAAACTAGCAGCCTCACACCAGCTGATACAAAAAAATACTCTCTCTCATTAGACATGCTTGCCTCAAATTGCCAATGCTGTCAAAAAGGACCAGCAATACAAGACAGCAGGAATGGATTATGGCCTGTGATGTGAAGTCTTATTAGGGGCAAAAAAAGCCAACAGCACTGGATTTTCAGAGGATGGCTCTCAGATTCTGAGGACATCCCTGCATTGCATCTCAAAAAAGGCTGTCAAGACATTGCAAGACAACGGCATCCATGAAGAAAACAAGACACATTGGCATTTATTTTTCATTCTGCTGAGATCAAAAAGAAAAGGAACCCTGCTATTGGCATTGGGTTTTCCCTGTCAAAAGCACAATGGCTGCACAAGACCACAGACCAAACACTCTTCATTCATTCTCAAAAAACACACTTTGCTTGGCATTTTTTTTCCAATCTTCTGTCAAGAACCTTTAGGAACCAAACCCTGCATTGCATCTTCAAAAAACTTGCAACCAACAAACCACAAATCATTGAACTGCACTCATTCAAAAACTGACTGGAACATTGCTTCAAGAACAGTAAAAACTTCCAAAATTCAAAAAGAACCAATATTGCCTTGCCACCAAAACAACACAGCAGGTCATGATTTCCTGCCACAGAAGTAACAGGCCAACCATGGAATTTTCATTCACTCCAAAAGAACCTTGCACTTGACCTTTGCCTTGGCATTCATCAATTTGCTGTCAAACACCAAAACCTAGCCTGGCCCTGCATTGACATAACTTCCACCCTCATTTTCCTGTCATAAACAGCAGACTAAAAATTTGTCCTCTCCTTTCTCTCAAGCCTCATTCTTTGCCTTTTTCAAGAACAGTCAGCACACCTCTAAAAAGGATGAAACCTGGCCTTGCTTGACAACATTTACATCATCTTGAATGAACATTACATAAGCCATTTGACAGCAAGAAAACAACCTCCTTCATTCATTTGTCCAAAACTGCACTTTGGCCATTCTTCCAAAACTTGCTAGCAGCAAACCACCCATTCACCTTGCCTTGACATCTCAAAAGAAGCAATCCAAAAACTCCAAACCCTGCCTTGCCAACCATTTGTTTCACCTCAACTTTTCATCATTGCCAATCAACTAGCCAACATAACACCAAAAAACACACAAGAATTCCCAAACTCACCATTGCAAAAAACTCACTTTCTACTTCAAAATCCAAATCTTCAAAATCATATTTCCCCCAAGTTCCTTGTAAACCATCCATTCAAACACCTTCCATATAACATATAGAAGCTACTGTAGACAGAAAATCACATCTGTAATCACTAAATCATCATATCCAAATCTCACATTTTCACACTTGCAACTTGAGTTGGCTAGAGCAGTTGAGGAGGTTTTAAGGCAAACTCTCAATGGCATTACATTCCTGGAGCAGCAAAGGCGCTAAAGGGATCATTTAGCACCATTAAAAGCACCTCCAACATCACATTCAACATTGCCCTGTTCAGGTTAGCAACTTGCCTTCGAAATGCTTGATAGAGTGGTTTTCATGTCTTAATGTGTGAATGAGAAATGCTATATTCAACCCCCTGAACATGATTGAATGCCTATTTTTATCCAATTTTGCTTGTGTGTGATTTTGAGTTTTGCTGCTAGGGAGTTAGGGTTTCTGTGTTCATCATGATGTATCTTTATGCACAGTGCACCATTTTGAATTTCATGACCATGGTTGTGTTAAGCACATGAAATAGATGAATTTTGGTTTTTGTTTCATTTAATTTCGTGCACTGTAGAGGAAGATGCATGTTGGTGAAGTTTGAAAATATGTTTGATTTTGGGGAGGAAGATGGTGCCAGGGCGCGCGCATTTTAGTTTTAAAATTATTGTTTGCTTTATTTTGATTGGGAGCAACAAAAAATCACCAAGTGACTCACAGCCCAGTGGTGGGCGCGCTGAGTTGAATTGCCAAGGGGAGGGGTTCGAATCCCATCTCCCCCATTTGTGTTTTTTTCCTTTTTTAAAAAGTGCATTTTTATGTTTTCTTTTAACAATTTCCATTTTGATTTTCATTTTTGATTCTTGTTTTACTTAACATGAAATAAATATGTGAACATGAAAAATGACAAAAAATATGAGTGTTTGACTTCGTTGACTTTTTAGGCCATTTTGTGAATTTATCCCGATTTTATGAGTTCTACCGATTAAATGTCATCTTGTGCGTTTCATGTGGTTTTTTTGATCTTTCAGACCTGGGATTTTTGTGTGAAATCAATTTAGGGTAGGAACATGTCCCCTTAGACGCTTAGGGTAATTTTTCACACAATGCTCGATTTAATTTTGACAAAGTCCCGATTAAATGTTTTTGACCTCCTAAACTTGTCCAAATGAGATGAAATTTGACATGCTTACCATGCTGTGTGTTAGGTTTGATCATGATTTATTTGGTGATTTTTGGAAAATGTTTAGATTGCTTTTGAGTTAAGTCTTGCTGTTGACTTCTGTGAGCTTCTGTGTGCCATGTTTTGACCTAAATGGTTCATGAAATGATGATGATGATTGATATGGATGTAAATCCAATTGGTTGTGTTTCCTAATTGTTTGAACATGATTTTGGATGCTTAACCCTTGCTGTTTTGACTTTCTCTTTCATTTTTGACCCTAGGCTTGCCCTAGTGGTCCTGTTACTCACCTTTGAGTTTGTGATTTCAGGTTGACCATCAAATGACCATTAAGACCAATTCTTTTGATTGAGCTTACTCAAGTATCATTGCCTAACCTCTTTGTTTTGTAGATGGCTTGGCTCACATGCCATAAGCCCTGTGCCTTGCACATCCTTGTACCCCCTAATTGATTGTTGGTGTCTGTTGCTGTTTGTTTTGTTTGAAGTTGCATACTAACGTCTGCTTGACTGTTTCAGGTGCTTTAGTTGCTTATTTCCTTGTGAACTTTTTGCTTTGGTTTGCTTGTATAAGCAATTTGCATTGAGGTATGTCTCCTTTTCTTCATGTAGTCTGGAAGACCTGGCCTGTTACTTGGCCAGGCAACTGTCTGAAGCCCTCCTTAAGAGGCGATGTTTGTGGATGTTTAACTTTGTCCTTGCATAGAGTCAAAGACCTCCTAAGTGAAGAGGCAATTGGTGGAAGGTAGGGATATGCAATCTATCCCCCACTATTCAGTGTGTCATCTGCTTTGCTCACACCACTGTGTTGATGCATTTCAGATAAGAACCCAAGATCTTGTGCAATTGCACAGTTGAGTCAGTATCAAATGTGTAGAAGGGTTCCCACTTTCTGAACCCACACATTCTTGTCTTGAGCTCTCCCAGGCCAGGGATAAGAGCTGTGAAGTCTTATCTTCACTCACCTTTCATCTGCTTCACCTTAGCCCCTCAATGGCAAGGTTAAGAGCACATTCACCCCGTTCCAGAGGTTTGTTTGTTGAGGTTGATATGACCCCTTGACTAAAACCTAACCCTTGTTTGAGCCACTTGTTTGTGTATAGCGTGTGCTATCTGTGCAAGATAGGATTGTTTGACTTGCTTCCTGTGCAAGATAGGATTGTTTGACTTGCTTCCTGTGCAAGATAGGATTGTTTGACTTGCTTCCTGTGCAAGTTAGGATTAGTTTAGACTTGCTTCCTGTGCAAGTTAGGTTTTGCTTGGCTTGCTTCCTGTGCAAGTTAAGTGTGTGTGGCTTGCTTCCTGTGTGAGCCATGCTTAGGATAGGTTGGCCCTTGTGCCATTTAGCTAGAAACCTTAACTTAGGGTTGATTTCGCATGACAACATCTAGGCTCGAGTCGTAGTCTCCCTAGTGTTGTGTCTCCCTCTGTTATCTGGTTAGGCTAGTCCTTTATCCCTGCGTAGGGGAACTACATCGCCCTGATCTTCATACCAGATGAAGTATGTAGGCAGGAGATTGAGCTGATCTCTCCGGGCGCCCTTTTTCTTTTTTGTGTGTGTTGTCTGACCTTTGCTAGGCTCGAGTCCGTGACTCCTTAGCATTTATTGTCTGTCTGTTTGTGTGTGTTATTTGACAGTTATAGGCTCGAGTCCCCGACTCCCTATCAACCTGTTGTGTTGTTGTGTGCTTGGAAGCCGATGTAAGTCCATCGAGTGGCAGTTAGGTTCCAGTGTGCGTGTGTTTGGTTCGGATGCTGATGTAAGCCCAGCTATTGGCATTCAGGCTCCACGTTTGCCTCCTTGTGTGTGTTTTGGTTCGGATGCTGATGTAAGTCCAGTGATTGGCATTCAGGCTCCACGTTTGCCTTTGCCTGTGTTTGTTTGTGTGCGTGTCAGCCGAGCTACGAATGCTCTGATTCTTCTCTCGTCCGAGAAGATACGTATGCATAGGATGCGACATCCTAGCGAGCATGTGTCGTCTCCCCAGTCCGAACTACTTGGACTCTGATGTCTATGCCTGATAGACTAAGTAGGCCCAGGATGCGACATCCTGCCGAGTTCAGTTTCAGTCAGTCTCTTTCGTTTCTTTCAGCCAGTGTGTGTGAGTATTTGAGCAGTGTTTAGCAACCAATTTTCCTTTCTAGTGTGCGTGGATCCCGTCGAGTACGACGGATGCGTAGGGGTGCTAATACCTTCCCTTCGCATAACCGACTCCCGAACCCATTCTCTTTGGTCGCGAGACCATGTTCTTTCCTAGGTTTACTCTGAGCGTTTCCTTTCCCTCTTTTGGGATAAATAACGCACGGTGGCGGCTCTGTTGTTCTTTCTTTTCCCGCCGGTTTTTCGCGCGATGCGACATTTGGCCATTGGAATATGTTCAGAAATGATATTTGAGACTTGTTGGAAGCCCATTTTCATGCAGTACACACACCCATCACCTACTTGCTTGAAAATTGGCCAAAAGTACACTTTTTTTACCAACTCCATTCCACATTTTCATGGACCTTGATTCAGTACCACAAAACAGCAGATATATATCATTTTTTTCTGCCATTTGAAAACCCTAGCAGCAGCCACAAGATATCACAGAAAAACACTTGCTCTCAAAAAACTCATTTTTCATCATCTTTCAAAATCTGCCAAAAAACTCCAAATAACCCGACCTTGCCTTTGTTGATTCATCATCCAAACAACATCTTGAGCTCATTCCAACATTGTTTCTCCACCTGTAGAAGCCTCTTGCCCGACTGTTTTTCCAAGGTGTCATCAATGGCAAAGTGTGGTTGAAGTCTTTTCAAGCTGTTGCAAGCCAAAGCATCTTCGCCATTCATCATTAGGAGGGTTTTATAGCATCTGTTTCAGGCCAAAAACACAAGATAGCAACTGAATCCACACTGCCCTTCCACTTTGGTAAAATTTCGACCTCCTTGTTTCTTAAAATAAATACATGCTTTAGAAAGGTCTATCCATGCTGAGCTTCATGATGTTTTTGTTTTCGAAAATGGTTGGTTATTTCTGAAGTTATGTTGTTTTGAAGTTTGATGATAAAACTTGTTTGTGCTCGATTCATGATGTGTGTGATGTTTTAATGAAAAGTGATGATGGATTCGTGTTTGCCATGCCTTGATGATCATTTGTGTGTGTTCAATTGAGATTTCTGGAAAAATTTTGAGAAACTCGAATTGGGGATGAAGATGATATACACTGTACATGAACCCTAGATGATCTTCATGCATTGCCCAGATTTTTCTGCTTTTCACGTTGCATGGCCACTGTACATCCATAACAGCCAATGAAAACATTTCCTTGCCTCGCCGTAAACGCAGCCGTTTGGTTTAAGTGCCCCCATAATTACAAGTTTGCCACTCGGGGCACATGACACATTGAATTATTTTGGTTTCTTTTTCATTTTAATTCCATTTGATCATCAAACTTTGAAAAATCACATCTCCTTCATTTTAATTCCAAATTTCATGAAATTTTTTGCATAATCTTCATCATGAGCTCTACTTTTTTATCATAATTTTTTCAGAATTTTTTGATCATTGGATTTTATTTGGCACATTGGTTTGTGACATGTGCTCATATTTTGTACCTTTTGCCAAAACATTTGTGAAATGGTGATACTTTATCCAATGACCCCCAAATTTTTTGTGCTTAAACTAGGCACACTCATGGTGATTTTGGTGTAGAGTTTGTGAATTTATCATTGCTGGTTTGTGAGATATGATTTTTTGAATTAGGGTGTGACAATTTGTGTCACACCATTGATGTGCAACTTCATGATTTTTGATACCATGTTTCTTGACCTCCAACTGATCTGAATTTTTGCATGAACCTACTCTTGGATGTCTAGTTTACATGGGATTTTTCTTGGATTTATTTGTGCCATTTTCCATTTGTTTGAGATTTTTCTCCCCTGTTTGACCAAAATGTTGACCTTATGTGATGCATGTTGCCATTTGTTTTGTGAAATGCTCATACTTTATTAGATGGACATGAAATTTTACATGAGATAACTAGACATCCTAAGCTTTGCCATGGTTTTAGTCTCATTCATTTATCATACACCATCTCTGATTTATGAATTTTTCAAGTTGATGCATTTTTGGTTGACTTCTTTGAGCATGTTTAAACTTGCCTTGCCTTTCTGATTTTCATTGACTATCTTCTACTTGTCCAAATGAGCTGAAATTTGACATGCTTACCATGCTGTGGGTTATGATTGATCATGATTTATTTGATGATTTTTGGAAATGTTTAAGATTGCTTTTGAGCTAAGTCTTGCTGTTGACTTCTATGAGCTCTCATTTGCCATGCTTTGACTTCTTTTGCTTATGAAATGATGATGATGCATGATATAAACATGAAACCAATTGGGTTTGTTTCTTGAATGTTTGAATTTGATTTTGATTGGAGATTGCTTGCTGTTTTGGCTTTCTCATTCATTTTTGACCCTAGGCTTGTCCTAGTGGTCCTGTGGCTTATGTTTGAGTTCATGTTTTCAGGTTAAGCTACAAATGCTTCAAAGAGATCACTACAATTTGATTGAGTTCATTTGATTATCATGAGCTAACCTCTTTGTTTTGTAGGTTGCATGGCTCATATGCTTTGAGCTTTGTGCTTTGCACATTTGTCTGTTTGTTTTGACTGTTGATTCCTACTTCCTGTTGCTTTAACTTTTGAATTGTGTACTAATCTGTTTGACTATTTCAGGTACCATTAGTTGCTTAGTTATTTGAACTTGCTTTGCTTTGCTTATTAAGCAATTTGCATTGAGGTATACTTCTAATCTTCATGTAGTCTGGAAGACCTGGCCTGTTACTTGGCCAGGCACCTGTCTGAAGTCCTCCTTAAGAGGCAATGTTTGTGATTGTTTACATTTGTCCTTGTACAGAGTCAAAGACCTCCTAAGTGAAGAGGCAATTGGCAGAACCCAAGGGATATACAACCTATCCCCTGCTATTCTGTGTGTCATCTGCTTTGCTCACACCACTGTGTTGATGCATTGCAGATACAAACCCAAGATCTTGTACAATTGTACAGTTGAGTCAGTATCAAATGTGTAGAAGGGTTCCCACTTTCTGAACCCACACATTCTTGTCTTAAGCTCTCCCAGGCCAGGGATAAGAGCTGTGAAGTCTTATCTTCACTCACCTTTCATCTGCTTCACCTTAGCCCCTCAATGGCAAGGTTAAGAGCAACATCTACCCAGTTCCAGAGGTTTGTTTGTTGAGGTTGACATGACCCCTCGACTAAAACCTAACCCTTGTGTGAGCCCTTGTTTGTATATAGTGTGTGCTACCTGTGCTTGTATGTTTGTTTGACTTGCTTCCTGTGCAAGTTAGGTTTAGTTTAGACTTGCTTCCTGTGCAAGTTAGGTTTTGCTTGGCTTGCTTCCTATGCAAGTTAAGTGTGTGTGTGGCTTGCTTCCTGTGCAAGTCATGATTAGGATAGGCTGGCTCCCTGTGCCAGTTAGCTAGAAACCTTAACTTAGGGATGATTTTGCATGACAACATCTAGGCTCGAGTCGTAGTCTCCCTAGTTGTGTCTCCCTCTGTTATCTGGTTAGGCTAGTCCTGTATCCCTCTGTAGGGGAACTACATCGCCCTGATCTTCATACCAGATGAAGTATGTAGGCAGGAGATTGAGCTGATCTCTCCGGGCGCCCTTTTTCTTTTTCAACCTTTTTCTTCAACCCCTCTGTGTGTTTGTCGTGTGCTTGGAAGCTGATGTAAGTCCATCGAGTGGCATTCGGGTTCTAGTGTGGGTTGGTTGGTTCGGATACTGATGTAAGCCCAGTGATTGGCAGTCGGGCTCCATGTTTGCCTTTTTGAGTGTGTTTTGGTTCGGATGCTGATGTAAGTCCAGTGATTGGCATTCAGGCTCCACGTTTGCCTTTGCCAGTGTTTGTTTGTGCGTGTGTCAGCCGAGCTACGAATGCTCTGATTCTCCTTCGTCCAAGGAGATACGTATGCATAGGATGCGATATCCTAGCGAGCATGTGTCGTTTCCCCAGCCCGAACTACTTCGACTCTGATGTCTATGCCTGATAGACTAAGTAGGCCCAGGATGCGATATTCTGCCGAGTCAGTTTCAGTCTGTTTTCTTGTGTCTCTTTCAGCCAGTGTGTGTGTGTGTGTGAGCAGTGTTTTAGCAACCATTTTCCTTCCTATTGTGCGTGGATCCCGTCGAGTACGACGGATGCGTAGGGGTGCTAATACCTTCCCTTCGCATAACCGACTCCCGATCCCATTCTCTTTGGTCGCGAGACCACGTCTTTTCCAGGTTTACTCTGAGCGTTTCCTTTCCCTCTTTTGGGATAAATAACGCGCGGTGGCGGCTCTGTTGTTCTTGTTTTCCCGCCGGTTTTTCGCGTGATGCGACAGCTGGCGACTCCGCTGGGGACTAGAGAAGTTGACCTGTGCTGGTCCATCTTCCCTAAGCGAGTCTCTCCTAGCGCTCTCTAGGTTAGGGTTTTGGTTGCTGTTTGCTGTTATTTATTGCATTCATTTATTTATTGTTTGCATTTATGTTTGCATTAATGTTTGCATTCATTATTCATCTGTTCACCTGGCTGGCTGGTTGTCTGTTTCTCTCTGTTGGGGTGGGAGTTACATGAGGTAAAAGGCCCAATACCCAGGCTATGAGTGAAATCTAGGATACTTAGGAATAGAGTGATTCATGGGAAGCAGGTGGTATTGCGCCACTTAGCGGAACATTGATATCACGAGCAGTTCAGACCCTGGTGGGACATTATCGTTACATACTTCGGGTGTGTATATGATGATGTTCTGCGAAAGGTTATTTATGTTGCGTTTCTCTCGACCTTACCCTGGCCTAGATGACACCCGTGAGTGGGGAGGGAATGATCATTATTACAGGTACAGTTGGTGGTGACTTGTTGGTGACTTGTGATCCTGTTGGTGACTATTGGTTCAGAAGTTTGGGGTCTCAGATGACTTTGGGTTTCAGATGAATTTGTGGTTCCGAGTTCAAGCCGAAGCTTTGATCCTGTGTTCCGAGAGACACAGCCAACCAGTCGTGTCTGCATCATTTGCATCATAACATGTTTATTTTCAAAAAAATACGCAAAAAAAAAAAAGAAAAAAAAAGGGGAAAAAGAAAAGTAAAAAAAAAAAAAAAAAAAAAAAAAAACTAATCCCTGCATGCATATCATTTCTCAGGTACATTCCAGAGCTTGTTCACTGATAGAGATGGCAACAGTCCCAGAGTTGAAGCGGAAGACTTGTTCCTACAGCTTTCACCGTGAACCTTTGACGTCTCTGATTGAGTTGAGCAACCTTATGACCAGTGGTAACCAAAAGGGGTTTGTTGACCAGTATGGAGATATTCTGACACTGTTGAAGATGGTAGTCGATCCGGTGCCGTTGCAGACTCTTCTACAGTTCTACGACCCAGAGCTTCATTGTTTCACCTTTCAAGATTATCAGTTGGCGCCTACTCTTGAGGAGTACTCCATTCTGCTGAGTGTCCCGGTCCGGTATCAGGTTCCTTTCTTGGATGTGCCCAAGGAGGTTGATTTCAGAGTTGTTGCCAGAGCTCTCCATTTGGGTATCAAGGAAGTCAGCGATAGTTGGAAGTCCAGTGGGGATGTTGTAGGATTGCCTTTGAAGTTTCTGTTGAGGGTAGCTAGAGAAGAAGCAGAGAAGGGAAGTTGGGAAGCCTTTCATGCTCAGTTGGCCGTCATGATCTATGGGATCGTCCTGTTTCCGAGTATGCCCAATTTTGTTGACTATGCTGCAGTCAGTATTTTCATTGGAGGAAATCCAGTTCCTACTCTATTAGCTGACACTTACTATGCTATTCACAGTAGGCATGGTAAGGGTGGGGCTATCAGGTGTTGTCTCCCGCTTTTGCTCAGATGGTTCTTGTCTCTTCTGCCAGTCAGTGGACCTTTTGTGGATGCTCAGAGCACGCATAAGTGGACTCAGAGGGTTATGTCTCTTACCTCCTATGATATCAGGTGGCAATCTTACCGGATGGATGTGCGTAACGTCATTATGAGCTGTGGAGGATTCCGTAATGTGCCACTCGTAGGGACTAGGGGTTGCATCAATTACAACCCGGTTCTTTCTCTCCGCCAGTTGGGGTTTGTGATGAAGGGAAGACCACTTGAGGCTGAGGTAGCAGAAAGTGTGTATTTTGAGAAGCAGGGTGACCCGGATAGATTGGAGCAGATAGGAAGAGCTTGGAAGTCTATTGGTATGAAGGATGGATCTGTCTTAGGGAAGAAGTTTGCCGTTGCTATGCCTGATTACACTGATTGGGTCAAGGAGAGAGTAGAAACTTTGTTGTTACCCTACGATAGGATGGAGCCGTTGCAGGAGCAACCACCTTTGATCCTTGCTGAGAGTGTGCCTGCGGAGCACTACAAGCAAGCCCTGATGGAGAATCGCCGTTTGAGAGAGAAGGAGCAAGATACCCAGATGGAGCTGTACAAAGCCAAAGCTGATAGTTTGAACTTGGCTCATCAACTCAGAGGAGTGCGAGAAGAAGATGCTAGCAGACTGAGAAGCAAGAAGAGATCCTACGAGGAGGTGGAGAGCATGTTAGATGCAGAACACCGGGAGTGCTTGAGGCTGCAGAGGGTTGAGGCCAGCTATCAGAAGAAGACCAGAGACTTGGAGAAGCAACTCAGAGATAAAGACATCCAGTGGAAGAAGGAAGTAGACTTGAGACAGGCATCAGAGAACCACCTTGGAGGAGAAGTGGTAGAGCTTAGACGACAACTGAAGGAGAAGATCACTCTTTTGCCAGAATGTTCAGAATGTGACCTGTTGATAGACCAGTGTCAGTACTTGAAGACTCTCATTCCGGGAGGCCGTTTGCCTTAGCTTGTATCTTTGATATGTATGTTGAGAATCACCTCCAGGCTTGTTGGATGGGATTCATTGTTGTACTCCGATTGTTTGGATTTTCTTGGTCGACTTTGTTGTATGATCTTGTTACTCATATAGATGAGGTTGTTGGTTTCACCTTGTACTCATCACTCTTGTGTATGTTGTTTCTGTGCTTCTATGTTGTTCTTGCTGCAGGTTGCCATCTTTTGAGGATGACTCAGGCTCTTTGAATGCCTGAGGAATGAACATATCATGTGCATCATACGCATCATTAGCACCATACTCATATCATTTTGCATAACAGGTGTTCTTGGTCGTGACTTCTCACTCTTGGTTCCTGTTCAGGCAGGATAGCTGATCAACGTCCGCACCGCTACTCAACAAGACTGAATCAACAGAGAGGTATGGATCAGGTTCAAGCTGAGTTGGCTGAGATGAAGGCTAACATGGCCCAGTTTATGAATATGATGCAAGGGGTTGCACAAGGTCAAGAAGAACTTCGAGCCATGGTTCAGAGACAAGAGGCTGCAATTCCACCGGTCAACCATGCTCCGCCAGAGGGAGGCCCGGTCAATGATAATAATGTCGCTGCTGCTGTACCCATCAACAACTATGCTACAGGTGATGAGTTGGGGGGTATTCGAATCAACGGTCAACCTATTGCTCCAGATGCCGCTAATGCCAGAGCAGTCCGTGCCCCGGCCCGTAATCCTGTTCCGATTGTTGACAGACAAGAGGATATGTTCACTCTGCTCAGTGAAGACGAAGATGTTCTGGGAAGGGTTGATGAGAGGGATCGTAAAGTTGATGCCCTTGCTGAGAAAATTAGAGCTATGGAATGTCAGAATTCTCTCGGTTTTGATGTTACCAATATGGGGTTGGTGGAAGGTTTGAGAATCCCTTACAAGTTCAAAGCACCGTCCTTCGATAAATACAACGGTACTTCTTGCCCTCGCACCCATGTGCAGGCTTATTATCGAAAAATCTCTGCGTATACAGATGATGAAAAGATGTGGATGTATTTTTTCCAAGATAGTCTATCTGGGGCTTCTTTGGACTGGTACATGGAATTGAAGAGAGATTCTATCCGCTGTTGGAGGGATCTGGGTGAGGCCTTTTTGAGGCAATACAAACACAACATGGACATGGCACCGAGCCGGACTCAGCTGCAGAGTCTATGTCAGAAATCCGGAGAGAGCTTCAAGGAGTACGCCCAGAGGTGGCGTGAACTGGCTGCTAGAGTTCAACCCCCTATGCTGGAGAGGGAGTTGACAGATATGTTTATCGGCACTCTTCAGGGTGTGTTTATGGACCGGATGGGGAGCTGCCCATTCGGTAGTTTTTCTGATGTTGTCATTTGTGGAGAGAGGACTGAGAGCTTGATTAAAACTGGGAAGATCCAAGATGCTGGTTCCTCTTCTTCCAAGAAGCCATTTGCTGGGGCACCTCGTCGAAGAGAAGGTGAAACTAATGTTGTTCAACACCGCAGAGATCAGAACAGAATTGAATACCGTCAAGCTGCTGCAGTAACCATTCCGGCACCTCAACCTCGTCAACAACAACAACAAAGAGTTCAACAACCGCAACAACAACAACAGCAACGTCCGTATCAGCCCAGACAAAGGATGCCTGATCGACGTTTTGATTCGCTACCCATGTCGTACGCCGAACTGCTGCCCGAACTACTCAGGTTGGGGATGGTTGAGTTGCGTACAATGGCTCCGCCTACAGTATTGCCTCCTGGGTACGACGCCAACATCCGTTGTGACTTTCACTCTGGGGCACCAGGACATCATACTGAGAAGTGTCGGGCTCTCCAGCACAAGGTCCAAGATTTGATCGATGCCAAGGCGATCAACTTCGCTCCAGTGCCTAACGTCGTAAATAACCCTATGCCTCAGCATGGTGGGCATAGAGTGAACAATATTGAGGGGAAAGAAGCTGAAGATCTGGTTGTTAATGTTGATGATGTTCAGACTTCTCTGCTAGTTGTGAAGGGCCGTCTGCTGAATGGGGGTATCTACTCGGGCTGTGATGAGGATTGTTTGGGCTGTGCAGAATCTGAGAATGGTTGCGACCAGTTAAGGGCCGGTATCCAGGGTATGATGGATGAGGGTTGTTTGCAATTCAGTAGGGCTGTAAAAGATCGTGGAACAGTGTCAACTATCACCATTTACTTTAAACCGTCTGAAGGACGTGGACAAAGGGTCGTTAGTGCACCTGCAACAAATGGTACCCCAGTTACCATTTCCGTGCCTGTAACCATCAGTGCTCCAACTACTATCGCCGCGTCTGGAAGAAGGGCTGTTGAGAATAGTAGAGCCGTGCCGTGGAAGTATGATAATGCTCACCGCAGTTACAGAAGGGCTGAAAGTCAGACGAGACCAGTGAATCAAACTCCAATGACAATTGGTTTACCGAATAGAGTTCCTGCAACTATTGGTCCGGCTGTGGATAATGTAGGGGGTCCAGGAGGTTTTACCAGAAGCGGTCGTCTGTTCGCGCCGCAGCCTTTGAGGGACAATAATGCTGAGGCTCTCGCCAAAGCAAAGGGTAAGCAAGCTGTGGTTGAGGAAGAACCTGTCCAGAAGGAAGCGCCCGAGGGGTCATTTGAGAAGGACGTGGAGGAGTTTATGAAGATAATCAAGAAGAGTGACTACAAGATTGTAGATCAGTTGAATCAAACTCCGTCCAAGATTTCTATACTTTCACTGTTGATGTGCTCTGAGGCACACCGTAATGCCTTGCTGAAGATGTTGAATCTGGCTTACGTGCCTCAGGAGATTTCTGTCAATCAACTGGAGGGTGTGATGGCCAATGTGAGCACCAGGCATGGTGTGGGATTCACCAACCTGGACTTAACGTCTGAAGGGCGAAACCATAACAAAGCCTTGCACATCACCATGGAGTGCAAGGGGGCAGTGTTGTCTCACGTATTGGTAGACACCGGGTTGTCGCTGAATGTGCTGCCTAAGCAGATTCTGAAGAAGATTGATGTGGAAGGGTTTGTGCTTACTCCCAGTGACCTGATCGTTCGTGCTTTCGACGGCTCCAAACGTTCTGTGTGTGGGGAAGTTACCTTGCCTGTGAAGATAGGTCCTGAGGTATTCGATATCATCTTCTATGTTATGGACATCCAGCCCGCCTATAGTTGTTTATTGGGGCGTCCATGGATTCATGCAGCAGGGGCAGTCTCGTCGACTCTCCATCAAAAGCTCAAGTATGTCTGGAACGGTCAGATCGTGACCGTGTGCGGTGAAGAAGAGATTCTGGTGAGTCATCTATCCTCGTTCAAATATGTTGAGGTGGATGGCGAGATCCACGAAACCTTATGCCAGGCGTTTGAGACTGTGGCTCTTGAGAAAGTGGCGTACGCTGAGCAGAGGAAGCTAGGTGCTTCAATTACTTCTTACAAGCAGGCTAAGGAGGTTGTTGATTCTGGCAAAGCTGAAGGCTGGGGCAAGATGGTGGATTTGCCTGTCAAAGAAGACAAATTTGGCGTTGGTTATGAGCCTCTCCAAGCAGAGCAGAATGGTCAAGCGGGTCCGAGTACCTTTACCAGCGCTGGGCTGATGAATCATGGCGACGTCTCTGCAACCGGTAGTGAAGACTGTGACAGTGATTGTGATTTGGACAACTGGGTTCGCTCGTGTGCACCAGGGGAGTCTATCAACAACTGGACGGCTGAAGAAGTGGTTCAAGTTACTCTTCTGACAGAGTAATTTTCTGTTGTTTTGTCATTTTGCATGAAAATCCTACGTTCTGCCCAAGGCGTAGTGATTCATTGTAGGGCCTCATCATGTTTTAATGATTATCATTAATGAAGGACATTTTTTGAAATCAAACTTTGTGATCCCTGTCTTTCTATTTTTTGTTTTCATCCTTTTTCAAAAAAACAATAAAAATGGCAATGTTTTTGTTTTTTGTGACTTTATTGAACTCTTTTTCTAAAACAAAGCATTAAACATGCAGAAGCGATCTTATGGCATTCACTATGAACAGTTCTGTTATGGCTTAGTATGATTTCGACAATCCCATCTACCAAGCTGAAGAGGAGAGTGAGGAAGACTGTGAACTTCCTGCAGAATTGGTCAGATTGCTGAAGCAGGAGGAAAAGGTCATCCAGCCTCATCAGGAGGAGTTGGAGGTTGTTAATTTGGGTACTGAGGACGCCAAAAGAGAAATCAAGATTGGGGCTGCTTTAGAGGACTCTGTCAAGAGGAGGCTGATTGAGATGCTGAGAGAATATGTGGAGATATTCGCCTGGTCATATCAAGATATGCCTGGTTTGGATACAGACATTGTGGTGCACCGATTACCTCTTAGAGAAGGATGTCCTTCGGTCAAGCAGAAGCTTCGTAGAACGAGTCCTGATATGGCAACTAAGATCAAGGAAGAGGTTCAGAAGCAGTGGGATGCAGGTTTTTTGGCTGTTACGAGTTATCCCCCATGGGTGGCCAACATCGTTCCTGTGCCGAAGAAGGATGGTAAAGTCAGAATGTGTGTCGATTACCGGGATTTGAATAGAGCGAGTCCGAAAGATGATTTCCCATTACCTCACATTGACGTATTGGTCGATAATACGGCTCAATCCTCGGTATTCTCTTTCATGAATGGTTTCTCTGGATATAATCAGATCAAGATGGCGCCAGAGGACATGGAAAAGACGACACTCATTACACCTTGGGGCACGTTCTGCTATAAGGTGATGCCATTTGGGCTAAAGAATGCTGGTGCTACCTATCAGAGGGCAATGACGACTCTCTTTCACGACATGATGCACAAAGAAATTGAAGTGTACGTAGATGATATGATTGTGAAGTCGCAGACAGAAGAGGAGCACCTGGTTAATTTGCAGAAGCTGTTTGACCGGTTGAGAAAGTTCAAGCTGAGGTTGAATCCGAACAAGTGTACGTTTGGGGTGAGATCAGGGAAGCTTTTAGGCTTCATTGTCAGTGAAAAAGGGATTGAGGTTGATCCAGCAAAAGTCAAAGCTATTCAAGAGATGCCTGAACCGAAAACGGAGAAGCAAGTCCGTGGGTTTTTAGGGAGGTTGAACTACATTGCAAGGTTCATATCTCACCTAACAGCCACATGTGAACCAATTTTCAAACTGCTCAGAAAGAATCAGGCGATCAAGTGGAATGATGACTGTCAGAAAGCTTTTGACAAGATAAAGGAGTATTTACAGAAACCTCCAATCCTTATACCTCCAGTTCCAGGGAGACCTCTGATAATGTACCTGTCAGTGACTGAGAACTCGATGGGGTGTGTATTGGGACAACATGACGAGTCTGGTCGAAAAGAGCATGCCATATACTACCTTAGCAAAAAGTTTACCGACTGTGAAACAAGATATTCACTGCTCGAGAAAACTTGCTGTGCTTTGGCCTGGGCTGCTCGCCGACTGAGGCAGTATATGTTGAACCATACTACCTTATTGATTTCTAAGATGGATCTAGTGAAGTACATCTTTGAGAAACCGGCTCTCACCGGGCGCGTTGCTCGTTGGCAGATGATTCTAATAGAATATGATATTCAGTACACGTCACAAAAGGCCATCAAAGGTAGTATTCTGTCAGACTACCTCGCCGAGCAACCGATTGAAGATTATCAGCCTATGATGTTTGAATTCCCTGATGAAGACATCATGTATCTTAAGATGAAAGATTGCGAAGAGCCTCTTGTCGAGGAGGGACCGGATCCGGATGACAAATGGACACTGATGTTTGATGGGGCTGTGAATATGAACGGTAACGGTGTTGGGGCAGTATTGATCAATCCTAAAGGTGCTCATATACCTTTTTCTGCCAGATTGACGTTTGACGTCACCAACAACGAAGCTGAGTATGAGGCTTGTATCATGGGGATAGAAGAAGCCATTGATCTGAGGATCAAAACTCTTGATATATTTGGAGATTCCGCTCTAGTGGTCAATCAAGTCAATGGAGATTGGAATACGAATCAGCCGCATTTGATTCCGTATAGAGATTACACCAGAAGAATACTGACGTTCTTCAAGAAGGTGAAGTTGTATCATGTCCCCCGGGATGAGAATCAAATGGCTGATGCTTTGGCTACTTTGTCGTCTATGATCAAAGTTCATTGGTGGAATCATGTGCCACATGTTGCGGTGAATCGACTCGAGAGGCCTGCGTATGTGTTTGCAGCCGAGTCTGTTGTGATTGATGAGAAGTCGTGGTATTATGACATCAAGAACTTCCTCAAGACTCAGGAGTGTGATTGATGAGAAGTCGTGGTATAAAAATGAAAAGAATTTATACACCCGGTAAGTCGAAAACCCGCAAGGGCGACTTAGGCAAAAATGGGTATCCCGGTGGATTGAAAACCCGAAAGGGCGATGCAGCCAAAAGAGGGATTAAAGCGAAGACTACAGTCTGAGTTGTCTGTACTTCATCAAGCTTTGTCATCTGCCATCTCGAAAGATGTGATCCGTCCAGTCATTTTTCTCAGAAAGCAAGGAGTTGGGAGGAAAACTGATGATCTGTGAGTTATAACAGAATTGGGAAATAGTGGATGTCGTGTTCACGTTGCCATTAGGATAGATTTTTCCTTTTGTGCGCAATTACCTCTTTCTAGGAATTGCCTCCCAATGTATTTGCCTTTTCAGGCACATTTTCAATCAATAAAAGTCGTTATTCAGATAAATAGCTCTTTGGTTTTTATTTTTACTGTTTTGTTTGCAAAAAATGTCCGAATTTTTGATAAGCATTGCATATAAAAACATGAAGGCTAAACAATAGCTTGCAGGATGACAAAACATTTGAAAATCATTTTGAATGTTGAGGACACTTGAGCGTATCTTGTCCATGTATCCCCTGGGGGCACTTTGTTGTGCTGTTTTTCAGATTGGCATCTGTGAGGACGTTTCCTCAGCAGATATTTTCCCCGAGCAAGTTTGGAAGCTATCAGAGCTATGTTCCCCTGCGGAGACGTCTGTGGATAGTGCCTTCCATTCCCCAACAGATCTAAGGATTGCCCATCCCCAGCAGGCCTGTATTTGCCGATTTCCTCCCGAGTGAGGCAGACTCATTGAAATTTATCTCCAGCATTTATCCTATCCGAGGACTGAAGGATATCCCCAGCGGAGTTTACCTTTCCCCAGCAGCAGTGCTATTCTCCAACATGAGTGAGAAGTCGTTGCTCTCCTTGCAGAGTCTCCCCGCAGAGTTGGAGTACCCGATCAGTTTCGGCTCCCCAGCCGGAATTTTTCATCATTTTTGCATTCTTGCATTTTAGTGATCATTGCATCCTCAAACTGCGTAGCATTCCCATTCAATATGGAGCATTACGTCATAAAAAAATTCAAACATATGCATTCATGTGTTAACCTCACCAGACCGTATCCCCGGCAGAGGCGGAGCATTTCTTTCAACATCAGCACAGCAAGTCTGCTACAGTTGCTCCTGACAGCGTTCAGGATTGACATCCCCACAGAGGTTTATTACCTCACCCGTTGGCGACAGAAAGTTTGTTTCTCCCCAGTGAGACCCCCAGCAAGTGGTCAACCTTGCCTTGACATATCTAAAAAGTCGTTCTTGTGATACCGGTAAGTGTCATACTAGCACCCGCGTGTGTTTCTTTGTTTGGTGTCGGTAAACACCACTGTTTCGGTGTCTGTAAACATCGGGTATTCTCTCCAGTCATCAGTAAATGTCTGGTCATCATTTTTGGTGTCGGTAAACACCATTGTTTCGGTGTCTGTAAACATCGGGTGTTCTCCCCAGTCATCAGTAAATGTCTGGTCATCATTTTTTGGTGTCTGTAAACACCATTGTTTCGGTGTCTGTAAACACCGGGTTTTCTCCCCAGTCATCAGTAAATGTCTGGTCATCATTTTGGTGTCGGTAAACACCATTGTTTCGGTGTCTGTAAACATCGGGTTTTCTCCCCAGTCATCGGTAAATGTCTGGTCATTTTTTTAATGTCGGTAAACACCATTGTTTCGGTGTCTGTAAACATCAAGTCTTTTCTGCAGTCATCGGTAAATGTCTGATAATCCCCAGCTAGAGATCCCCAATAGAGTCATCGGTAAATGTCCTATCTGGTCTCCAGTTGCAAATACTGGTTTTTTTCCCTTAGTGAAGTGTTCCCCGGTCATCGGTAAATGTCTGGTCGTTTTTGGGTGTCGGTAAACATCATCTTTCGATGTCGGTAAACGTCGAGTCTCATCCCAGTCATCGGTAAATGTCTGGTTATGCTTTGTTTCCTTGTTGATAAAATCAAGATCCCCAGAAGTCGTCGGTAAACGTCTTGTCTGATTACACCACGAAGATTTTGTTCCTCCCCAAGTGGAGACGCCATCGGTAAATGGCCCCGTATGCTTCGATATCAGTAAATATTGAATGCCCAGTTTTATCCGCCATCGGTAAATGGCCCCGTTTTCTTCGATATCGGTAAATATCGGATCCCCAGTTGCAGTAGCCATCGGTAAATGGTCGAGTTGAAGTTGATATCGGTAAATGTCAAGTTTTCTTTGAAGCCGCCATCGGTAAATGGTTTTGTTTCCTTTTTCATCAGAGTTGTTTCCCAGCAGCCATCGGTAAATGGTCTCGCCGAAGTTGATATCGGTAAATATCAAGTTTCCAGTTTCTAACCATCGGTAAATGGTTTCGCCTTTCTGAAATTGTCAATGGCAGGCGTCATCAGTAAATGACGTGGTTCTTCTTGTATCATATCCGGCAGAGTGCAAATTTCTACGGTTCTTGGTATTCAATCCCTGTTTACCCTGGAAGTCTGACAGCCGTTGCTATCATCCGTTCGGGTTCCCAGCTGATTGAATAGGGGCAGCTGTAGCACCTCAAATTTGCACCTACCTTTTGTACAGACATTCTCATATTAGGTCATAACATAACATGGTCCACTGCATAACATTGCATTGTCCCTTTTGCCTCAAGTACAAGATCATCAGGAGAATTAGGTCAAACTGGTCAGGAGATCAGTCAGTCAAGCAAGCAAATGTGTTTTCCAAGGAGACAAGGCCTTAGGGTTGGTCCAACATGTTAACATGACTTGGGGATCCATTTGAAGTGTTTAGGTCAAAGATTGGATGTTCAGAAGTCATCAGTCAATGCACAGTTTGCCAGAAACCCTAAAAAGTCAAACTTGGTCAACTGTGTCTGATTTTATGGTTTTGATGGTTGGATTTGGTTTGAGAGGTCTCATTCATGTCCATATAGTCTTCATATATCATGTCAAACACCATCATGGAAGAATTTGAAGCCAAATCAGAAATTTCCAAAAATAGAAACTGGACCTGTAATTGAAACCTGCCAAAAATGGAAAGTCTTGATCCTCAAACTTACATCATGATACAAGCTTCAAATGAATTTTTGCCCAACATGAAAGTTGAAGATCTTGTTCTCCCATTTCCAAAAAGTCCAAAAACACTCAATTCCCATGTATGGATTATGGCCTGTGATGTGAAGTCTTATTAGGGGCAAAAAAAGCCAACAGCACTGGATTTTCAGAGGATGGCTCTCAGATTCTGAGGACATCCCTGCATTGCATCTCAAAAAAGGCTGTCAAGACATTGCAAGACAACGGCATCCATGAAGAAAACAAGACACATTGGCATTTATTTTTCATTCTGCTGAGATCAAAAAGAAAAGGAACCCTGCTATTGGCATTGGGTTTTCCCTGTCAAAAGCACAATGGCTGCACAAGACCACAGACCAAACACTCTTCATTCATTCTCAAAAAACACACTTTGCTTGGCATTTTTTTTCCAATCTTCTGTCAAGAACCTTTAGGAACCAAACCCTGCATTGCATCTTCAAAAAACTTGCAACCAACAAACCACAAATCATTGAACTGCACTCATTCAAAAACTGACTGGAACATTGCTTCAAGAACAGTAAAAACTTCCAAAATTCAAAAAGAACCAATATTGCCTTGCCACCAAAACAACACAGCAGGTCATGATTTCCTGCCACAGAAGTAACAGGCCAACCATGGAATTTTCATTCACTCCAAAAGAACCTTGCACTTGACCTTTGCCTTGGCATTCATCAATTTGCTGTCAAACACCAAAACCTAGCCTGGCCCTGCATTGACATAACTTCCACCCTCATTTTCCTGTCATAAACAGCAGACTAAAAATTTGTCCTCTCCTTTCTCTCAAGCCTCATTCTTTGCCTTTTTCAAGAACAGTCAGCACACCTCTAAAAAGGATGAAACCTGGCCTTGCTTGACAACATTTACATCATCTTGAATGAACATTACATAAGCCATTTGACAGCAAGAAAACAACCTCCTTCATTCATTTGTCCAAAACTGCACTTTGGCCATTCTTCCAAAACTTGCTAGCAGCAAACCACCCATTCACCTTGCCTTGACATCTCAAAAGAAGCAATCCAAAAACTCCAAACCCTGCCTTGCCAACCATTTGTTTCACCTCAACTTTTCATCATTGCCAATCAACTAGCCAACATAACACCAAAAAACACACAAGAATTCCCAAACTCACCATTGCAAAAAACTCACTTTCTACTTCAAAATCCAAATCTTCAAAATCATATTTCCCCCAAGTTCCTTGTAAACCATCCATTCAAACACCTTCCATATAACATATAGAAGCTACTGTAGACAGAAAATCACATCTGTAATCACTAAATCATCATATCCAAATCTCACATTTTCACACTTGCAACTTGAGTTGGCTAGAGCAGTTGAGGAGGTTTTAAGGCAAACTCTCAATGGCATTACATTCCTGGAGCAGCAAAGGCGCTAAAGGGATCATTTAGCACCATTAAAAGCACCTCCAACATCACATTCAACATTGCCCTGTTCAGGTTAGCAACTTGCCTTCGAAATGCTTGATAGAGTGGTTTTCATGTCTTAATGTGTGAATGAGAAATGCTATATTCAACCCCCTGAACATGATTGAATGCCTATTTTTATCCAATTTTGCTTGTGTGTGATTTTGAGTTTTGCTGCTAGGGAGTTAGGGTTTCTGTGTTCATCATGATGTATCTTTATGCACAGTGCACCATTTTGAATTTCATGACCATGGTTGTGTTAAGCACATGAAATAGATGAATTTTGGTTTTTGTTTCATTTAATTTCGTGCACTGTAGAGGAAGATGCATGTTGGTGAAGTTTGAAAATATGTTTGATTTTGGGGAGGAAGATGGTGCCAGGGCGCGCGCATTTTAGTTTTAAAATTATTGTTTGCTTTATTTTGATTGGGAGCAACAAAAAATCACCAAGTGACTCACAGCCCAGTGGTGGGCGCGCTGAGTTGAATTGCCAAGGGGAGGGGTTCGAATCCCATCTCCCCCATTTGTGTTTTTTTCCTTTTTTAAAAAGTGCATTTTTATGTTTTCTTTTAACAATTTCCATTTTGATTTTCATTTTTGATTCTTGTTTTACTTAACATGAAATAAATATGTGAACATGAAAAATGACAAAAAATATGAGTGTTTGACTTCGTTGACTTTTTAGGCCATTTTGTGAATTTATCCCGATTTTATGAGTTCTACCGATTAAATGTCATCTTGTGCGTTTCATGTGGTTTTTTTGATCTTTCAGACCTGGGATTTTTGTGTGAAATCAATTTAGGGTAGGAACATGTCCCCTTAGACGCTTAGGGTAATTTTTCACACAATGCTCGATTTAATTTTGACAAAGTCCCGATTAAATGTTTTTGACCTCCTAAACTTGTCCAAATGAGATGAAATTTGACATGCTTACCATGCTGTGTGTTAGGTTTGATCATGATTTATTTGGTGATTTTTGGAAAATGTTTAGATTGCTTTTGAGTTAAGTCTTGCTGTTGACTTCTGTGAGCTTCTGTGTGCCATGTTTTGACCTAAATGGTTCATGAAATGATGATGATGATTGATATGGATGTAAATCCAATTGGTTGTGTTTCCTAATTGTTTGAACATGATTTTGGATGCTTAACCCTTGCTGTTTTGACTTTCTCTTTCATTTTTGACCCTAGGCTTGCCCTAGTGGTCCTGTTACTCACCTTTGAGTTTGTGATTTCAGGTTGACCATCAAATGACCATTAAGACCAATTCTTTTGATTGAGCTTACTCAAGTATCATTGCCTAACCTCTTTGTTTTGTAGATGGCTTGGCTCACATGCCATAAGCCCTGTGCCTTGCACATCCTTGTACCCCCTAATTGATTGTTGGTGTCTGTTGCTGTTTGTTTTGTTTGAAGTTGCATACTAACGTCTGCTTGACTGTTTCAGGTGCTTTAGTTGCTTATTTCCTTGTGAACTTTTTGCTTTGCTTTGCTTGTATAAGCAATTTGCATTGAGGTATGTCTCCTTTTCTTCATGTAGTCTGGAAGACCTGGCCTGTTACTTGGCCAGGCAACTGTCTGAAGCCCTCCTTAAGAGGCGATGTTTGTGGATGTTTAACTTTGTCCTTGCATAGAGTCAAAGACCTCCTAAGTGAAGAGGCAATTGGTGGAAGGTAGGGATATGCAATCTATCCCCCACTATTCAGTGTGTCATCTGCTTTGCTCACACCACTGTGTTGATGCATTTCAGATAAGAACCCAAGATCTTGTGCAATTGCACAGTTGAGTCAGTATCAAATGTGTAGAAGGGTTCCCACTTTCTGAACCCACACATTCTTGTCTTGAGCTCTCCCAGGCCAGGGATAAGAGCTGTGAAGTCTTATCTTCACTCACCTTTCATCTGCTTCACCTTAGCCCCTCAATGGCAAGGTTAAGAGCACATTCACCCCGTTCCAGAGGTTTGTTTGTTGAGGTTGATATGACCCCTTGACTAAAACCTAACCCTTGTTTGAGCCACTTGTTTGTGTATAGCGTGTGCTATCTGTGCAAGATAGGATTGTTTGACTTGCTTCCTGTGCAAGATAGGATTGTTTGACTTGCTTCCTGTGCAAGATAGGATTGTTTGACTTGCTTCCTGTGCAAGTTAGGATTAGTTTAGACTTGCTTCCTGTGCAAGTTAGGTTTTGCTTGGCTTGCTTCCTGTGCAAGTTAAGTGTGTGTGGCTTGCTTCCTGTGTGAGCCATGCTTAGGATAGGTTGGCCCTTGTGCCATTTAGCTAGAAACCTTAACTTAGGGTTGATTTCGCATGACAACATCTAGGCTCGAGTCGTAGTCTCCCTAGTGTTGTGTCTCCCTCTGTTATCTGGTTAGGCTAGTCCTTTATCCCTGCGTAGGGGAACTACATCGCCCTGATCTTCATACCAGATGAAGTATGTAGGCAGGAGATTGAGCTGATCTCTCCGGGCGCCCTTTTTCTTTTTTGTGTGTGTTGTCTGACCTTTGCTAGGCTCGAGTCCGTGACTCCTTAGCATTTATTGTCTGTCTGTTTGTGTGTGTTATTTGACAGTTATAGGCTCGAGTCCCCGACTCCCTATCAACCTGTTGTGTTGTTGTGTGCTTGGAAGCCGATGTAAGTCCATCGAGTGGCAGTTAGGTTCCAGTGTGCGTGTGTTTGGTTCGGATGCTGATGTAAGCCCAGCTATTGGCATTCAGGCTCCACGTTTGCCTCCTTGTGTGTGTTTTGGTTCGGATGCTGATGTAAGTCCAGTGATTGGCATTCAGGCTCCACGTTTGCCTTTGCCTGTGTTTGTTTGTGTGCGTGTCAGCCGAGCTACGAATGCTCTGATTCTTCTCTCGTCCGAGAAGATACGTATGCATAGGATGCGACATCCTAGCGAGCATGTGTCGTCTCCCCAGTCCGAACTACTTGGACTCTGATGTCTATGCCTGATAGACTAAGTAGGCCCAGGATGCGACATCCTGCCGAGTTCAGTTTCAGTCAGTCTCTTTCGTTTCTTTCAGCCAGTGTGTGTGAGTATTTGAGCAGTGTTTAGCAACCAATTTTCCTTTCTAGTGTGCGTGGATCCCGTCGAGTACGACGGATGCGTAGGGGTGCTAATACCTTCCCTTCGCATAACCGACTCCCGAACCCATTCTCTTTGGTCGCGAGACCATGTTCTTTCCTAGGTTTACTCTGAGCGTTTCCTTTCCCTCTTTTGGGATAAATAACGCACGGTGGCGGCTCTGTTGTTCTTTCTTTTCCCGCCGGTTTTTCGCGCGATGCGACATTTGGCCATTGGAATATGTTCAGAAATGATATTTGAGACTTGTTGGAAGCCCATTTTCATGCAGTACACACACCCATCACCTACTTGCTTGAAAATTGGCCAAAAGTACACTTTTTTTACCAACTCCATTCCACATTTTCATGGACCTTGATTCAGTACCACAAAACAGCAGATATATATCATTTTTTTCTGCCATTTGAAAACCCTAGCAGCAGCCACAAGATATCACAGAAAAACACTTGCTCTCAAAAAACTCATTTTTCATCATCTTTCAAAATCTGCCAAAAAACTCCAAATAACCCGACCTTGCCTTTGTTGATTCATCATCCAAACAACATCTTGAGCTCATTCCAACATTGTTTCTCCACCTGTAGAAGCCTCTTGCCCGACTGTTTTTCCAAGGTGTCATCAATGGCAAAGTGTGGTTGAAGTCTTTTCAAGCTGTTGCAAGCCAAAGCATCTTCGCCATTCATCATTAGGAGGGTTTTATAGCATCTGTTTCAGGCCAAAAACACAAGATAGCAACTGAATCCACACTGCCCTTCCACTTTGGTAAAATTTCGACCTCCTTGTTTCTTAAAATAAATACATGCTTTAGAAAGGTCTATCCATGCTGAGCTTCATGATGTTTTTGTTTTCGAAAATGGTTGGTTATTTCTGAAGTTATGTTGTTTTGAAGTTTGATGATAAAACTTGTTTGTGCTCGATTCATGATGTGTGTGATGTTTTAATGAAAAGTGATGATGGATTCGTGTTTGCCATGCCTTGATGATCATTTGTGTGTGTTCAATTGAGATTTCTGGAAAAATTTTGAGAAACTCGAATTGGGGATGAAGATGATATACACTGTACATGAACCCTAGATGATCTTCATGCATTGCCCAGATTTTTCTGCTTTTCACGTTGCATGGCCACTGTACATCCATAACAGCCAATGAAAACATTTCCTTGCCTCGCCGTAAACGCAGCCGTTTGGTTTAAGTGCCCCCATAATTACAAGTTTGCCACTCGGGGCACATGACACATTGAATTATTTTGGTTTCTTTTTCATTTTAATTCCATTTGATCATCAAACTTTGAAAAATCACATCTCCTTCATTTTAATTCCAAATTTCATGAAATTTTTTGCATAATCTTCATCATGAGCTCTACTTTTTTATCATAATTTTTTCAGAATTTTTTGATCATTGGATTTTATTTGGCACATTGGTTTGTGACATGTGCTCATATTTTGTACCTTTTGCCAAAACATTTGTGAAATGGTGATACTTTATCCAATGACCCCCAAATTTTTTGTGCTTAAACTAGGCACACTCATGGTGATTTTGGTGTAGAGTTTGTGAATTTATCATTGCTGGTTTGTGAGATATGATTTTTTGAATTAGGGTGTGACAATTTGTGTCACACCATTGATGTGCAACTTCATGATTTTTGATACCATGTTTCTTGACCTCCAACTGATCTGAATTTTTGCATGAACCTACTCTTGGATGTCTAGTTTACATGGGATTTTTCTTGGATTTATTTGTGCCATTTTCCATTTGTTTGAGATTTTTCTCCCCTGTTTGACCAAAATGTTGACCTTATGTGATGCATGTTGCCATTTGTTTTGTGAAATGCTCATACTTTATTAGATGGACATGAAATTTTACATGAGATAACTAGACATCCTAAGCTTTGCCATGGTTTTAGTCTCATTCATTTATCATACACCATCTCTGATTTATGAATTTTTCAAGTTGATGCATGTTTGGTTGACTTCTTTGAGCATGTTTAAACTTGCCTTGCCTTTCTGATTTTCATTGACTATCTTCTACTTGTCCAAATGAGCTGAAATTTGACATCCTTACCATGCTGTGGGTTATGATTGATCATGATTTATTTGATGATTTTTGGAAATGTTTAAGATTGCTTTTGAGCTAAGTCTTGCTGTTGACTTCTATGAGCTCTCATTTGCCATGCTTTGACTTCTTTTGCTTATGAAATGATGATGATGCATGATATAAACATGAAACCAATTGGGTTTGTTTCTTGAATGTTTGAATTTGATTTTGATTGGACATTGCTTGCTGTTTTGGCTTTCTCATTCATTTTTGACCCTAGGCTTGTCCTAGTGGTCCTGTGGCTTATGTTTGAGTTCATGTTTTCAGGTTAAGCTACAAATGCTTCAAAGAGATCACTACAATTTGATTGAGTTCATTTGATTATCATGAGCTAACCTCTTTGTTTTGTAGGTTGCATGGCTCATATGCTTTGAGCTTTGTGCTTTGCACATTTGTCTGTTTGTTTTGACTGTTGATTCCTACTTCCTGTTGCTTTAACTTTTGAATTGTGTACTAATCTGTTTGACTATTTCAGGTACCATTAGTTGCTTAGTTATTTGAACTTGCTTTGCTTTGCTTATTAAGCAATTTGCATTGAGGTATACTTCTAATCTTCATGTAGTCTGGAAGACCTGGCCTGTTACTTGGCCAGGCACCTGTCTGAAGTCCTCCTTAAGAGGCAATGTTTGTGATTGTTTACATTTGTCCTTGTACAGAGTCAAAGACCTCCTAAGTGAAGAGGCAATTGGCAGAACCCAAGGGATATACAACCTATCCCCTGCTATTCTGTGTGTCATCTGCTTTGCTCACACCACTGTGTTGATGCATTGCAGATACAAACCCAAGATCTTGTACAATTGTACAGTTGAGTCAGTATCAAATGTGTAGAAGGGTTCCCACTTTCTGAACCCACACATTCTTGTCTTAAGCTCTCCCAGGCCAGGGATAAGAGCTGTGAAGTCTTATCTTCACTCACCTTTCATCTGCTTCACCTTAGCCCCTCAATGGCAAGGTTAAGAGCAACATCTACCCAGTTCCAGAGGTTTGTTTGTTGAGGTTGACATGACCCCTCGACTAAAACCTAACCCTTGTGTGAGCCCTTGTTTGTATATAGTGTGTGCTACCTGTGCTTGTATGTTTGTTTGACTTGCTTCCTGTGCAAGTTAGGTTTAGTTTAGACTTGCTTCCTGTGCAAGTTAGGTTTTGCTTGGCTTGCTTCCTATGCAAGTTAAGTGTGTGTGTGGCTTGCTTCCTGTGCAAGTCATGATTAGGATAGGCTGGCTCCCTGTGCCAGTTAGCTAGAAACCTTAACTTAGGGATGATTTTGCATGACAACATCTAGGCTCGAGTCGTAGTCTCCCTAGTTCTGTCTCCCTCTGTTATCTGGTTAGGCTAGTCCTGTATCCCTCTGTAGGGGAACTACATCGCCCTGATCTTCATACCAGATGAAGTATGTAGGCAGGAGATTGAGCTG
This sequence comes from Lathyrus oleraceus, assembly GCF_024323335.1. Classification (NCBI taxonomy): domain Eukaryota; kingdom Viridiplantae; phylum Streptophyta; class Magnoliopsida; order Fabales; family Fabaceae; genus Lathyrus; species Lathyrus oleraceus. The sequence goes on along the minus strand of NC_066584.1, from coordinate 170,443,409 downwards.
ATCTCTCCGGGCGCCCTTTTTCTTTTTCAACCTTTTTCTTCAACCCCTCTGTGTGTGTTGTCGTGTGCTTGGAAGCTGATGTAAGTCCATCGAGTGGCATTCGGGTTCTAGTGTGGGTTGGTTGGTTCGGATACTGATGTAAGCCCAGTGATTGGCAGTCGGGCTCCATGTTTGCCTTTTTGAGTGTGTTTTGGTTCGGATGCTGATGTAAGTCCAGTGATTGGCATTCAGGCTCCACGTTTGCCTTTGCCAGTGTTTGTTTGTGCGTGTGTCAGCCGAGCTACGAATGCTCTGATTCTCCTTCGTCCAAGGAGATACGTATGCATAGGATGCGATATCCTAGCGAGCATGTGTCGTTTCCCCAGCCCGAACTACTTCGACTCTGATGTCTATGCCTGATAGACTAAGTAGGCCCAGGATGCGATATTCTGCCGAGTCAGTTTCAGTCTGTTTTCTTGTGTCTCTTTCAGCCAGTGTGTGTGTGTGTGAGCAGTGTTTTAGCAACCATTTTCCTTCCTATTGTGCGTGGATCCCGTCGAGTACGACGGATGCGTAGGGGTGCTAATACCTTCCCTTCGCATAACCGACTCCCGATCCCATTCTCTTTGGTCGCGAGACCACGTCTTTTCCAGGTTTACTCTGAGCGTTTCCTTTCCCTCTTTTGGGATAAATAACGCACGGTGGCGGCTCTGTTGTTCTTGTTTTCCCGCCGGTTTTTCGCGTGATGCGACACCCTTCTTCTAAACGCATCCCCATATTCACCATCTCGGTGAAGTTAGAAGGAGCGCTAGCGATCATCCGCTCATAATAGAATGAACTCAAAGTCTTCAGAAATATCTTGGTCATTTCCTTCTCTTCTAGCGGAAGCACAATCTGTGCTGCCACTTCTCGCCACCTCTGGGCATACTCTTTGAACGTTTCCTTGTCCTTCTGGGACATGGCTCTCAATTGATCCCTATCAGGAGCCATATCCACGTTATATTTGTACTACTTGACGAAGGCCTTGCCAAGATCATTGAAAGATCGGATGTTCGCACTGTCCAGACCCATGTACCAGCGTAGAGCGACACCGGACATACTGTCCTGAAAGTAGTGGATGAGCAATTGGTCATTATCCTGGCATACATGACCAGATGGCTGAGAGGACAAGTATTTCCTTTGTATTTTTCAAAGTCAGGGACCTTGAATTTCACATGAATCTTCACTTTGGGGACCAAACACAGTTCGACAGCAGACTTGCCGAAGAGATCCTTTCCTCTAAGAGTCTTCAATTCTTTGCGAAGCTCAAGAAATTGATCGTTCATAGCGTCCATCTTCTCATAGACATCTGGGCCCTCGAATGGCTCAGAATGATAGATGGTGTCGTCTACTCTGGGCATAGTATGCACGACCGGAGGAGGAACAGTAAGGATCGGGCTAGATGTCGGCATAGAAGCAAAAGTTGGAGCAGGACCCTCAGGCATGAAATTAGGAGGCATCCCCCACGGGAATCCGGCTGGCATGGCCGTTGGAACAAAGTTTGCACTGGCTGCAGGCACAGTTGAGGAGACAATCTCAGAGATGACTGTCCTCTGGGGAGGAGTTGAAGGCGTCGGAGAAGACTGGCTCTGGGCAGCCAAGAATGATTCCATCAAAGCGCTCAGTCTGGCCACTTCCTCTTTGAGTTCACGGTTCTCTTGCTCTAGTTGATCCATCAGTCTTGAAGTGTTGGCTCTAGTGTAATACCGGTGAGTCAGCTTGTCTTCAAAATAAATGAAGAACACATAGTTAGACCACAGGACAAGAAGCCGAGAACCAAAACCTGCTTATGCACATGATGCATGTAATGCTTGTGCATATGATTTGTTTTTATTTCAAAGGAACTCTAGGGTTTTATTTGCAAATTTTGGAAATATTAACTATTTATCACATATGGAAATATCTCATCAAATAATATCAAGAGAAGGAAGTACAACGTTTGTCAATCATATACAAGAGAAAAGGAAAATAATCATCCTATGGATCCCTAGAAACAATCATCTAAAGCTCGGGACACAGGAAGATAGGATGCACGAAGCCTCTTCACTTCCCTCTCATAGGCTTCCTCCATATCCGCCTTTTCCTTGGCGAGTCGATCGTACTTCCTCTTCCAAAACTTGGAAGACTGAGGAAGTAAAGAAGTCCATGTATCGTCAGGGTCATCAGTAACTTGATGCTCGAGGAACTCTATCAAAGCATCCTTCTCCTTAATCTGCTGAAGCACTCTTCCCTTTCACGGATCCAGGCACGTGATAGGTCTTCGTCTCTCAACTCCTCAACTCCTCGATTAGGGAGGGTTGAAGGCCCATCCATAACCAAAGGTGTAGGTCTCGGATACTCGTAAGGCATGAGATAAGGCTCCATGGCAACACAATTCTTAGGACCCAACTCCTTTCTTCCTTTCCTATGAATCTTGCGCCAAGCGCGAACTATTCTGGCTTTCAAGCCTTGGGGATCTTTACCCTCCTGAAAGAACACACCCTCCAACAGAATGTTATTAGGTTTATCCTTTAGGGGGAACCCAAGCTGACGACGTGCTAAAATAGGGTTGTAGTTAATCCCACCACATGTACCAAGAAGAGACACATTGGAGAATTCACCACAAGAGTCAATAATCTGCACACCATCATACACACGGTTATACCAAGAGATATCATCATTAGTGAGAGACATAAGTCTCGTGGACCACCGTAGACATCCTTTGTTCTCCTTGAAGGCGACCGTCTGAGGTAAGTGAGAAATAAACCACTTATACAACAGAGGAAAACAGCACACAATGGTGCCACCACCCTTTGCATTCCTCATATGCAAAGAGAAATAGGTATCACCCAACAGAGTCGGAACGAGATTAAGAGTAGAAAAGATCATAATAGCATTCACATCCACAAACTTGTCGATGTTGGGGAACAATACCAATCCATAGATGAGAAGTACAAATATGGCTTCAAAGGCATCCTCACTCATAGCCTTCCCATAGATAGTAGCTTGAGCAATGAGGAACTCAGAAGGGAGACCTTGAATTCCACCTTTGGTAGTCATATGAGCAACAACCAGAGGTTCATCTATGTGCAACATGACTGCTATCTCTTGAGAAGTAGGAACATTCTCCAAGCCACTGAACGGCAACTGGTCTAGAATAGGTATACCCACAAGATAGGCATACTCCTCAAGCGTAGGCAAAAGCTGGAAATCCGGAAACGTGAAGCAACGATACAAGGGATCATAAAACTGCACCAATACACTCATCAAACCTTCGTCCACCTGAGTATTCAGGAGAGGAAGAAGCTTTCCAAAACGAGCCTTGAAACCCAAGGGATCTAATACATAGGATGTCAGATTCCTTAACTCTTTCAAATCTGGTTGTCTGAAGCTGTACTTCTTTGTATTCCTTCTTTGTCTTTCCATGTCTGAAATTTTTGCAAATAAACCCCTTAAGTTCCTTGAAAATTTCCTTCATTATTGATGATATGGATGCAAATGAGTGCATGAATGCATGAATGCAACAATCACACTCAAGGATTGAGCAAAGCACACCACGCAAAGGTCATGGGATGGGTCATGTTATCCTTAATATCAATCATCCATTTTGGTGGATTATGGTTTACACCTTATCTACACCCAAGTTCCATTGATATTAAGGATATATGAACGGATCAACCATGAATCAAGGGTTTGTTGTAAGTCACGAGCATGGAGTCTCGGTTAAGAACCACCCAAAGGGAGTGTACTAGGGTTTAAACCTGCCAAACATGTTCTACAAGAGGTTCCCATAGTCATCATCCCATCTTTCGGATATTATCGGATAAACGACTACTCGTATTCCAAAAATGTTCTCAAGAGAGACTCTTATGAGTGTAGTATCGCGTAATAATCGTATCAAATTTTACACTTGAACGACTTTCGCACTACATCCTAAAAATAGGCCAAGATGGGCTTGGTAAACTAAGGTCCTTGGCTTCTAAGGTCTATATTGGAAAGAGTAATGTTTAACCATAACTTACTTGTGTAACATTATTGATCCCAACATGACCTCCACCAAGCGAATGGACTTGCAAGTTAACTTGCTAAGGAATAACTCCACACAAGTCAACAAGACTACGTCATTCTCCTATCCTAAGTGCACTCGAGTCCGGGTATAGAACTCATCTCACAAAGATCACCAAGCATACAAGGAATTAATATCAAGCAAATCAATCATTACATACAATACAGTAATCCCAAATTGCACAAAAATATGTCACAAGACAATACAATACAACAAGCATGAAAAGTTGGCAAAACCCACTAGGCAAATGTCCCCAGCAGAGTCGCCACTTTTCTGTAGCGGGGTATTCGTTACCATTAGAGATATTGACTAAATCCAAGGTAAACCATACAAGTCGAGTCGCCACCGCACTTCTATTTATCCAAAGGAATGGTTAGAAAGTGAACAAAAACCTAATAGTTTTAATAAAAACTAGTAAAAGAAACAGAGATCTGGGTAAGGGGGTTGGTTATGCAATGGGAAAGTGTTAGGCACCCAAAACATCCTAGGTACTCCTAGGGAGCCCTTTTCATACTTGTTGCAAGGTTGTTGTCTTGTGAAAAATTTGTTTGTGCGAACATGATTGAAGAGATGAGAAGAGAATATACAAGTTTATTTACATTTTGTGTTTGGATGGATAAACCCATTGTCTACGTACCATCTTATAAAAAGATTAGGATCAAAACCTCGTAGTTCGGGGTAAAAATCTCAAAAATGAGTTGGTGAATTGATTGGTCCAAAAGCCTTAAGGTCTTTTGTTATCAAAGGGAGAAAACTCGACCAAAACCACAAATCCACCATGTGAGGATAGCTTCAACATGCTAGTGAGGGGTTAACCCTATAATAAGCATGGAAGACTCATTGTCCATCACTAAGGATATAGGTGAGTATTATATCTACCACAAGGATAACTCAAACCTAATAGCTAAAGGTTATGAAAGATTTTGATTAAGAAGTGGCCATTGGAACCACAAAAAGAAATCTGAATGGGTTATATTTACCAATTGGAAGTATATACAAAAGTGGTCAAAGTTGACTTAAAGATTCAATTCAAAATAAGTGTTATGAAAGGAAAGTTTGAAAATCAAAAGCATAAGGCTTAGGTTTCTAATGTTTGAAAACAATAGTTAAATGTTTGCACAAAAGGTTTTGGCTTGGGTTAGAGTGGAGAGATGAAGAAGAAGGGCTAAGTCCTAAGGAAAACAAGAAGAGAAGGGATGAAGAAACAAAACCACAATGGAGTTCCTCTCTTGAGATCATATTGATGATCCAAGTAGCTCCCATCCTTTGGAATAAGCAATCACAAAGCACAAGCAATCAAACAAGTCTCATAAGAGATCCTTAATGTATCTTGTATCTTCCACTTAGATGAACATGGTAATGGTCCTCCAATTAAGTTCTCATAGAATTCCCTAGCACAAAAGCACACACATCAATAGTTCCATGAAGTAAAACAAGAATGGACAAGAGTGAGTTTAGAGATTTGGTCCTTCTAATCCATCTTCATCATTGAGATCCATTTACTTCCAATTTTGCATAAGGAAGGTCCTAGAATCTAAGTCCAATTCTCCATTTCTTTGCATAGGGGAAGTCCTAGAAACTAAGTCCATTTCCTTGCATTTGGTTCACAACAATCAAGACAAAAACACAAGCACAATAATATATACACAATTATGTGCTCAAGTGAGCAAAAGGCAAATGGCATTAACATAAACATGTGCTCAAGTGAGCAAAGAGAAAATCAAATGAATAATATGTGCAAGAATAGTAAATTGCATAAAAGTAAATTGCATAAAGTAAATGTTAATTGTCAATAGTTAGTGTTAGTAGTTAGTGTGCCATAAGGCAAATTTAGCGCTATGTTAAGCAATCGTAATTGGACTTATGTAGAAGTCACAACTATCTGAGGCCGGTCAATAATAATGTAGGCAACAAACACAAGTTAGGAGTCTTGATTAGTGAACCAAGTCCCAACAACTTGCCATGCCAAAAAGAAGAAGAGAAATGATCTTGTATTGGTTTAAGCCTTTTTGCATGATTTAAAAGACAACCTATCCTTAATGCAAAGCCATTCACTTGATCAATTGATCAAGATGAATTAGATTTGAATCAAGGAAGGTTAAATCTCCCTAATCAATGCTAACTTATCAACCTTCAACTCATTGATCAAAAAGAAAAGAAATAGAAGAAGAAGGAGAAGATGGATAAGAGACCTGGAAATGACAAAATTAAAGTGCATTAAATGAAATACAATGTACCAATCCTCATATGTTGACCAATAACATTTAAAGTCAAGGTCAAACAATCAAAAATAAAAGTGAGATGAAGATTGGATGTCAAGAAATGAATAAACTATTTTTGGCACTTTTTTAATATTGAAATAAACTTGAATTAAAATAAATGGAAAGGTCAAACTTCAAAACTACTTCAAATCAACCTTGAACAGTCCAAGTAATTTATCCTAAGTTCAACAAGGTCAAACAAAGTTTGACAAAAAATTTCAGCATTTTTAAAAGTCAGAAACTATTTTTAATCAATTAAAAATGAATAAAAATAACCTAATTAAATTAAAAACTCAAATAAATCTCAAATCAATTCAAAAATTGATGAGAATATTTTTCATGGATCCATCATCATTCAAATAGGTTAGGAAAATATTTTTGTATTTTTTGAATATCAAAAACTATTTAAAATGAATTAAAAATGACCAGAAAAGAGAAAATTCACAAAAAATATCAAATGACAAAATAAAATATATTAAAAATCAGAAATAGAAACTAGAAATTATTTGGGAAATAATGCAATTGGTCCCATATTTTTTGGATAAAAAATGAAAGAGATATTGATTTTTAAAAATAATTGGAATTAAAGAAATTAAAACCAGAAAATAAAAATGCAAAAAAACGTGGAGCGTTAGATCTGAGCTCATTAATTGAGTTGGTAGATCACACGCTCCAAAGATGCGCGCCTATGGTGATCCACGGTCAATGCACTCACATGGAAAACAAATGAAAGTCATAACAAACAACGCTCCTGATTGCATCTGGAAATTAGATCACACGGCGAGGATTCAAACTGGAGATGATGAAGCCACCGGAGCCACCGTCTTCTCCGATGAGCTCGGATTTTCTGGCCAAAGTTGCAGAACTTCAAATCTTAATGAAAACGCACGATCTATACATCTTTAGAAAGATGGGATGATGTACATCATCCCTGTACCATCCATTTTCCCTCTAGATCTCCATAGTGTGAGAAATCAGAGATGGAAAAATCTGGTGTTCATCATGAACTCAATGGATTTCAAAAATTGAATGCATAAACATGATGCCTCTATTGAGAGGACTTCAGCCAACACAAAATTTAAGCCAAAAGGTCAATGGATGAGGAGAATCAAAGAAAATACCAGTTGGAGTGTAAGCTTGAGTTCTGGTGATTTGAGCATGATGCCTTGCTTGCTTTGCTAAAACAGAAGTTCTATGAGATAAATGATGAAGGTTTAGAAGCACTAGATCTGAGAATTCAACCAGATGAATTTGAATTTTAGATCTGAAAAAAAATGAGAAAAGTGAACTTGCTTCTTTAGTGATGGCTATAGAAAGAATTCTGCAGCATTTCAGGTTGAATTAGGCGTGTGAAATGGAGGGAATGAGGTCTCTAATTATAGAGGAAGTGGCAAGGAGAGTGTGAAATGATTCGTGTGCATGGCATGTGAAGCTTCATTGCATGGGCTTGCATGATCATGCACAAGGCCCAAAAACAATGCCAAATGAGTTCTGAACACCAGCCAGATGGAATTGGACGTGTGAATTGCAAGGCAATTGCTTATGCACCAAGATTTCAAGTGAATTCCTTCTTTGTACCTAAATATTCATCTCTTCGAAAGTACCATTTAGAAAATCCAAGCATAGGCATAAGGGTAATGGTTGGAAAGGTCCTGATGTAAAGAACAATTGTTATGTTGGTCAAAAATCCATTTGGGATGTGGAAATTTATTAAATTTGAGTTTAAAGTGTGATATGCAAAACATGTCAAGGCAAGGTTTCTAAAATTGGCCAACTTTCAACCCCTTCTATTTTGATGATGCAAGCTTCAAATGAAAACACCTCCAACATCAACGTTGTAGATCTTTTCAAGACAATCAAAATGGACTTAAATTTTGCATCATTTGGAGTTTTTATGAAGTAGTTATGGGCACTTGAAGTTGGACTTTTTTAACTTTTAATGCCTTTGACCCAAAAGGACCTATAATGTCTTGCATTATCACGTGTATTTTCTTTGCGATTTTGAAATTTTGTTCAACATAACATTTGAAGTAGATATCTTAAGATTTCCAATGCATTTAATCCCACCTCAAAATCATAAAAAATGAATGAGTTATGTCCTTTGGAAGTTGACCCACAATTAGGGTTTCAGTCAAAATGACCTTTAATGTATTGGAATGGAAGATGGTCTTCCAAGTTTCAAATCAAATTTTGATGAACATGAAAGTTGTTCTTATTGTCCTTAAGAAAATGTTTTCTTTTGGAACCATCTCCATTTGACCAACATATAAAAAGTTAGGTCTCAGTGCATTTGAAAATAGTCAGATGAATTGACTGATCAACTTCTCAAGTCCATGCCTCATACCTTGATGAATTGATGATTGAGGACACTCAAATAAGTTCAAATATGCATGAAATTAATATTTAAAGAACTTCCCTTGATTATTTTTTACCATGGGTTGAGGTTGCTTCATGAGCAAGGCATTGTGCTGCACAGATGAATTAGGGTTTCTCTGAAGAACAAGATCTCAAACCCTTTGACTCGATTGATCAAAATGATGCATTGAGGTACTAGGGAGGGATATTTGATGGATGAGAGCTTTTGGAACCATTACCCTGCTTGTTATCATCTTCTCTTGACCATGTCTTTCTACATAGGATCTCCTAGAAGCTTTGGACCTTGTGATTGCTCAAGCTACAAATGAAAGACGTTAGTGACATGTTTTTGTGCTTTTTGGTTAGTAAACAAAATAAGAAAAGCAATGATATACAATTCAAGCATGCTTGGTGATCTCAAACCAACTCACAGAAGGTCCCACCCAAAGGCAAAGGGAACCAAGATGCTAATGATCCTTGAGGCTATGCAAATGCAATGTTATGATGCCCTGAGGGATCTTAGGGACAAAATTAGGGTCTTACAGGTACTCTAATCATGCAGGGGAACAACGATTTCACTAAGGAAATACGCACTCAACTCAACTGGGGAGAAATAAACTTCAACACAGGATGAGCAGAAATCTATTATCTACTACCTGTTACTAGGTAAGGAGATAATAAAGATCTGACAGAGAGAATGTCCGTCATCGGTTAAGATGAACATATCGAGGATGACTCGCTGAGGAAAAGCCAGGAGGGAGTATTCATTACAGGTTATTGGGTAAGAATAGCCTTGCTGGGGAAAACTGCAAAAAATAGGATTTACAACTACCAGTTACTGGGCAGAAGACCAAGGGTAAGAGTATCCGTCATCGGTTAGGATGACCATATCAAGGATAAACTCAATAGGGAAGAAAATCTGTCACCGATTAGGATGAACATATCAAGGATAGACTTGCTTGGAAATGTCAAGGAGGATACCCGTCATCGGTTAGGATGAACATATCAAGGATATACCAACTGAACAAAAATGGAGGAATTACATCTATCGAAAACTGGATAGAAAACCGTCAGAGAGAAAATCTGTCACCGGTTAGGATGAACATATCAAGGATTAACTCTACGAGGGGACAAATCATGATTTACAACTATCGGTTACTGGGTAGAAGACCAATCAAAGAGAAAATCCGTCACCGGTTAAGATGAACATATCAAGGATAGACTCTGAAAAGGGGAGTAAAAATAGGGATTACATCTATCAGTTACTGGATAGAATACCAGAGAAGAGAAAATCCGTCACTAGTTAAAATGAACATATCAAGGATAGACTCCACACAGGGGAAAAAGTAGGATTTACAACTACCGATTACTGGGTAGGAAACCACAAGGAGAAGAAAACCTATCATCAGCTAAGATGAACATATCAAGGATTAACTCTCTAAGGAACAAAAATAGGGATTACAACTACCTTTTTACTGGGTAGAATACTAAAAGTGAGAATATTCGTCACTGGTTAAAGTGATCATATCAAGGATAGACTCCTGCGGGGGAAGAAAAGATATCTGTCATCGGTTAAGATGAAAATATCAAGGATATGCTTCCTGGGAACTCTACTGAGGAGAAAAAGGGTACTTTTGTCGGGTATTGGGCAAGAAGTAACAAACTGCAAACTAAGAAGAATATTACCAGCTACTGGGTAATAGACTCTTAGGGGACCAAAATATTTATCTAGGTAAGAGCTAGAAAGAAAACGGTCAAACAAGACTCAACCCAATGAGGACATAACTCAAGGGGAGTAATTCCATCCAGAAAATTTGCTGGAGAGGAAACTGAAATAACAACCATCCACGAGGAAACAAACTCAGTGGGGAAACAGAGAAAGGTTAAAGTCTTTCTGCTTAAGGGGCTGAGACTCTACAATTGAAAGAGGACAAACACCAGATTTGGTATGGGGATAAAGTACCGCCATAACAGAGAATGAGAATCTCAAACAAATCAAATATGAAGATGCGGGATATGTATATTATGAAATTGTATGAATGTATATGTATATGTATACGTATATGTATATATGATGATTATGCTGACAAAACGATCACAAAGGATACAAGGTGTCACAAAGAAATTGAATCACCGGTACAATCCTCGGTCAATCCACAAAATATATGGAGACAACTGCCGGAGAACAGAGAGATCAACATCCCAAGGGCTCGACCCTAGCTGAGGACGAAGGAGATCTGTTGCAGACAGAACATCCAATCTGTGGGGAAGTTTAGGTCAACACCATAAAAATGGGAGACAACCCTACAGAGAAATGAACAAAAGCTTCTCAGAAACCAGGAGGAAACTCTGACTGGGAGCTAAGATACATGGCGATTGGTGGGGACACCAAAGTGATCTACTGGGGAAAGATCAAACATTTCTGATGACGATCCACCTGCTGAGGAAATACGAACTCCGCTGGGGAAGGCCGAAACTCTATTAGGGGCAAGGATATGCCGCAGGGTATCTGAATCAACCAACTCAGCTGGGGATAAAGAAAAAAGCTCTACCGGGGATCAAACACTCTGCCGAGGAAGTGAATCAACACTGATGTCTAGGGATACCACAAGGGTTAATTGCTTGGGGAACCTCTGATGTCTCACACTTAAGGACTTTCTATCCATTGAAATGCTGTTGATATTCCTTTTACTCGCTTTGGAAAAAAAATCTTACTTTTATATATTAAAGAAAACTTGATTTTAATTTAAAAATTTAATTTCAAAATGATCATAATAAAATTTAAAACTATTGGCTGCAGTAAATAAGAGTAGAAACAATTGGATAAAAGCTCAACTTTATTTAATAGAATGGTAGTCTGTAAATGACAAGACTCCATAGATTTTACAAAGTTGAAAACGGTAATTTACATGGAAAAGGGTTACATTGAATATAAATGATCCTTAATCCCTCTACCAACTCTTGATATCCATTGTGCTCTTGACCACTGCTGGAGATGAACCGATGTCAACCCTTGTGCTCAAACAAGTCTTCAAAACACTGAAGATAAGCAGAATGCAGTTACTTGCCATAATCCCTAATTTTTGCATAAGTTGCCCCAAGGCGGGGTACTCAACTTATCGGGAAATTCTTTCTGTTTTATGTCTCTAATTTTTGCCTGGATCGCCCTTTCGGGTTTTCAATCCACCGAGACGCTCATTTTTTCCTAAGCCGCCCTTTCGGTTTTCAACTTAGCGAGTTGTTCTTTTATTTTTCAGGCGAAGTATTTCTTGACTGCATCTGCGTCCACACGACGAGTGAACTCTTCACCATCCATAGTTGTAAGAATCAATGCACCACCTGAAAAGGCTCTCTTAACAACATATGAGCCTTCATAATTAGGAGTCCATTTTCCTCTAGAATCGGGATTGAACGATAAAATCTTCTTGATCACAAGGTCACCTTCTCTGAATACACGAGGTTTGACCTTCTTATCAAAAGCTTTCTTCATTCTTTGTTGATACAACTGACCATGACACATGGCAGTCAATGTCTTCTCTTCAATCAAATTCAACTGATCAAACCTGGTCTGACACCATTCAGCTTCAGTCAACTTGGCTTCCATGAGCACATGCAATGAAGGAATCTCAACCTCTATGGGGAGTACTGCTTCCATACCATATACAAGAGAGAAAGGGGTTTCCCCTGTTGAAGTGCGGATGGATGTACGATACCCATGCAAATAAAAAGGGAGCATCTCATGCCAATCCTTGTACGTGACAACCATCTTCTGAATAATCTTCTTGATGTTCTTATTCGCAGCTTCAACAACTTCATTCATCTTAGGTCTATAAGGAGAAGAATTATGATGTGCAATCTTGAAGTCTTTGCAAAGAGCTTCCACCATATTATTATTCAAGTTCATTCCATTGTCAGTAATGATCTTACTTGGCACACCATAACGGCATGTGATCTGATTCTTGATAAACCTTACAACGACTTGCTTGGTTACATTTTCATATGATGCCTCTTCAACCCATTTTGTGAAGTAGTCAATTGCCACCAAAATGAAACGATGTCCATTCGATGCTTTAGGCTCAATCATCCCAATCATATCAATTCCCCACATGGAGAAGGGCCAAGGGGAAGAGATAACATTCAAAAGTGTTGGAGGAACATGAAACTTATCAGCATAAATTTGACACTTGTGGCATTTCTTCATAAACTTGCAACAGTCAGATTCCATTGTCAGCCAATAGTAACCTACTTGCAACATCTTCTTTGCCATTGCATGTCCATTGGAATGAGTACCAAAGGAACCTTCATGCACTTCAGTCATCAACAAGTCTTCTTCGTGTCTATCCACGCATCTGAGCAAAACCATGTCGAAGTTTCTCTTGTACAGTATATCGACATTCAAGTAGAAATTACCGACTAATCTTCTCAAAGTCTTCATATCTTTCAAAGATGCCCCAGGCGGGTAAATCTGACTTTGGAGGAAAATTTTGATGTCGTAATACCACGACTTCTCGTCTTTGATCTCTTCAACAGCAAACACATGAGCTGGCCTATCAAGACGCATCACAGATGAATTGGGAACTTTATTCCAATACTTCACCACAGTCATCGATGCCAATGTTGCAAGAGCATCTGCCATCTGATTCTCATCTCGAGGGATATGATGAAACTCAACCTTTGTAAAGAAAGTTGAAATCCTCCTCGCATAATCTCTATACGGTATTAAACCGGGTTGATTTGTCTCCCATTCTCCTTTGATCTGATTCACAACCAAAACAGAGTCACCGAAGACATCCAAATATTTGATTATGAGATTCATGGCCTCTTCAAGCCCCATAATGCAAGCTTCATATTCTGCCATGTTGTTTGTACACTTGAAAGTTAATCTAGCTGTAAATGGTAGATGCGTGCCTTGAGGAGTAATAATCACTACCCCAATGCCATTTCCATATTGATTAACAGCTCCATCAAACACCATGCCCCAACGGGAACCAGGTTCTGGCCCTTCTTCAAGCAATGGTTCATCACAATCTTTCATTTTCAAGTATAAAATCTCTTCATCAGGAAAGTCATACTGCACTGACTGATAATCTTCAATTGGTTGGTGAGCCAAATGGTCAGCCAAGATACTACCTTTGATCACTTTCTGAGATCGATATTCGATATCATACTCTGATAACAACATCTGCCAACGGTCAATCCTCCCAGTTAAAGCAGGCTTCTCAAATATATACTTGATTGGATCCATTTTGGATATCAACCAAGTGGTATGATTCAACATATACTGACGCAGACGCTTAGCAGCCCAAGCCAATGCGCAACAAGTTCTCTCAAGCATAGAATATCGAGTCTCACAGTCGATGAACTTCTTACTGAGGTAGTAAATTGCAAATTCTTTCTTTCCAGTCTCATCTTTCTGACCAAGAACACAACCCATACTATCTTCGAGCACAGTCAAATATATGATCAACGGTCTTCCTTCAACAAGTGGAGACAAAATCGGAGGCTCAAGCAAATATTTTTTGATACTATCAAATGCTTTATGGCATTCTTCGGTCCAATCACAAGACTGATCTTTCTGAAGAAGCTTGAACATAGGCGCACATGTGGCAGTCATGTGAGAAATAAATCTGGAAATATAATTCAAACGGCCGAGAAAACCTCTAACTTGCTTCTCAGTTTTGGGCGCAACCATCTCTTGTATTGCTTTGACCTTGGCAGGATCAACTTCAAAACCCTTCTCACTAACAATAAAGCCCAACAATTTTCCAGAACGAACGCCAAAAGTACGCTTATTGGGATTCAAGCGGAGTTTATATTTCCTCAAATGTTGGAATAGCTTCAACAAATGCTTAACATGTTCCTCTTCATCAATCAATTTAGCAATCATGTCATCGACATATACTTCAATCTCTTTATGCATCATATCATGAAAAAGAGTAGTCATTGCTCTTTGGTAAGTCGCACCAGCATTCTTTAAACCAAAAGGCATCACTCTATAACAGAATGTTCCCCAATGTATAATGAACGTGGTCTTCTCCATATCTTCGGGTGCCATCTTGATCTGGTTATATCCGGAACATCCATCCATAAATGAAAAGACTTTGAATTTAGCAGTATTATCTACCAACATATCAATGTGTGGCAGAGGGAAATCATCTTTTGGACTGGCTTTATTCAAATCTCTATAGTCAACACACATGCAGAATTTTCCATCTTTCTTTGGCACAGGCACAATATTGGCCACCCATTGCGGATATTCAGCAGTTACAAGGAAACCAACATCAATCTGCTTCTGCACTTCCTCTTTGATTTTCACAGCCATATCAGGATGTGTTCTTCTCAACTTCTGCTTGACTGGCGGGCATTCTGGCTTCAACGGAAATCTATGCTCCACAATATCAGAATCCAACCCAGACATGTCTTGATAGGACCAAGCAAACACATCTGAATATTCTCGAAGAAGATCAATCAACCCCTTCTTAGCATCTGGGCACAGTCAAGACCCAATCTTGATTTCCTTCACATCATCTTCGGAACCCAAGTTGACTAGCTCAATCTGTTCTTCAAACGACTGAATATTCTTTTCATCTTGCTCAAGAAGACGAGACAATTCATCACTCACTTCTACATCACTGTCCTCCTCGGCCTCAAACACATGGAAATCAAAATTTGGAGAAAGAGAAAGATCATTGTATTCAATGGGGTTAGGAACCAACCTGCATAATGATTTGATATTTTGATTTTAGAGAAGTGAATTTGTGACCAAATATTATGCAGATGGACAATTATATTGTTTATTTATGTTTTTTGTGATTATCATTTTTAGAATAAAGTAAAAAGTAAAAATAAACATCAAAGATGTGGATGAATATAATTAATTTTATTGATGATCAATTTAAAATGCCCAAACAATATTCACTTTCCCCTTAGGCGTAGGAGAAGGATTTTAAAATATAAAAGCAATTACTTAGATCGATGCAAAATAATAGGAAATATCAACAGCAATCCAATTGTTGCATGTCTTTCCGTGCGTTACAAAGTTGGTGCAGTCTTCCTCTTTGCTATCCTTTAGCACAACAGCTAAGTGTTGTTCATTGTTATGAATGAACCCTCCTCTATGGAAGTTGAGTTGCATATCTTCAGATCTAACAGTTGATGAGCCTTTCTGGAACCCCAAATCGGTTCTTCCTTTATTGTCGGAGACCTCTACCATGCGCCCCCATTGATCAACAACACCCTCTTCAACAATCTTTTGAGCATCTTTCAACGAGGACATAGGTGCCCCAACTCTCTTCTCATCATTAATAGATAAGGCTTGGAACGGAGTTACAACCTCATCCTTAGCTTCAACGTACGAGAAAGATGATAGATGGCTAACCAATAGCGCTTTCTCTCCTCCAACGATCACAAGTTTGCCATTCTTAACAAATTTGAGCTTCTGGTGCAGAGTGGAGGTAACAGCCCCTGCCTCATGAATCCATGGCCTTCCCAATAAATAGCTGTAGGCCCGGTGGATATCCATTACTTGAAAAGTAATTTGAAAATCACTCAGACCTATCTTAACTGGAAGGTTCACCTCACCAATTACTATTTTGCGCGAATCGTCAAAGGCCTTGACGATTACTCCACTATACCTCATAGGCGCTCCTTGGTAAGATAGCTTTGACAAAGTTGAATTCGGAAGCACATTCAGTGATGAACCGGTGTCAACAAGCACGTTTGACAATGCATCTTCCTTGCAGTTCATTGAAATATGCAAAGCCAGATTATGATTCCTTCCCTCCTCAGGGAGTTCTTCATCACAGAAGCTCAGATTATTGCACGAAGTGATGTTAGCTACAATGTGATCAAATTGATCCAAAGTAACATCCTGCTCCACATATGCTTGTTCGAGAACTATCTACAGTGCTTCTCTGTGCGCTTCGGAATTCAAAAGCAGAGATAACACATAGATTTTCGAGGGAGTCTGAGCAGCTGCTCAACCACATTAAATTCACTTCTTTTTATTAATCAGAGCACCTCATCATCATCATTGGCTTTCAATTTGCTGGATTCACCAGACTTATCTTTTGAACAACCAACCAGATCTACATTAGGCACCTCTGCCTTCTTACCAACAATTGTTTCTTCTTTATTTTTCGGGAACACCGGTCCAAACACTCGACCACTGCGTGTCACCTTTGTAACATCAGCAATGCTCACTAATGAACTAGTCGTAGGTAACGGGACCTCTTGACCATTCTTTATCATTGTAGCATTGTATTGGTAAGCTACAGCCTTATCAGATGAATACGGGACTGGGCCCGCTAACCGTATCACCAACGGCGACACTGATCTTTGACTGACATTCTTGTTGCTGCTGCTATCATACTAGATTACCAACCGCTCTTGCTGTTTGAAAACGGGCACTATGACATTGACGTCGTCATCTACATGACGGGATTGAACAATGAGAATCATGCCTTCATCCATGAGATGCTGGATGTCCCTTTTTACCACATCACATCCTTTTGGGTTCACGCTACAAACAACACAACCATCATGGTCATGTTCACAGTCACTCACCAAACAGATATCTTTATGCATCTGCACCAAAGATCTTCGGATAAATCGGACATCAAAAACCTTGAATTCTCCAGGACAACCGTCCACCATATTCACTGAAGAGTTCCCATGAGCGGGCAAAGGGTTAGCTTTAACATTCGGTGCGCGGTCCTCAAAGGACACCATACCACTCTTCATAAGCTTTTGAACCTCATACTTCAATGGATAGCAATTTTCAATGTCATGCCCGGGTGCACCCTGATGAAAAGCACAACGAAGCTCAGGTTTATACCATCAGGGAAGTGGTTCTGGGATCTGCGTGGGTTCCTTGGTTGGATCAGGTTCTTGAGAACCAAGGATGGATACAATTCTGCATAAGACATAGGAATCGGGTCAAAAGAAACCTTCTTCCTCTCAAAGTTCTGCTTCTGATGATTGTTGTTGGTATTGTTGTTGTTGTAGGTGTTTATTCTTTATTGCGGTTGTTGTTGTTGTTGACGTTGATTTTGTTGTTGTTGTTGAATTGGTGTTGCTTGTTGATTAGAAAATATCGGAATTATTGATGACACTTGATGATGATGATGTTGACGGGGTGGTGGATTTCTTCTGATCTGAGGCCTCCTCTGCCTCCCACTAGAAATTGCATTCGTCTCACTGTCCTTTTTCTTGCTGAAACTACTGCCATACCTCTTACTTCTCGACGCCTCATCTTTTGACAAACGTCCTTCACGGACCCCTTCTTCAAGTCTCATCCCCATATTTACCATTTCGGTAAAATCACTGGAGGCACTAGCGATCATGCGTTCATGATAAAATGAACTCAGGGTTTTCAGAAAGATCTTTGTCATCTCTTTCTCCTCCTTTGGAGGAGTGATCTGGGCAGCCAACTCCCTCCATCTCTGCGCGTACTCTTTGAATGTCTCTTTGTCTTTCTGAGACATGGACCTCAACTGGTCCCTATCCGGCGCCATGTCCACATTGTACTTGTATTTCTTCACAAAAGCCTCTCCCAAGTCGTTGAAAGTGTGGATGCATGCACTATCCAACCCCATATACCAACGGAGTGCAACACCAGTCAAGCTATCTTGGAAGTAATAAATAAGCAATTGGTCATTATCTGTCTGAGTTGACATCTTGCGGGTATACATCACAAGATGACTGAGCGGACAAGAGTTCCCCTTATATTTTTCAAAGTCAGACACTTTGAATTTCATCGGGATTTTAACATTGGGTACCAAACATAATTCAGTAGCACTCTTCCCAAACAGATCTTTACCTCTCAGCATTTTCAATTCATTGCGCAGCTCAAGAAATTGATCTTTCATTTCGTCCATATTCTCATAAAAATTCGGACCCTCAGAAGGCTCGGAATGATAGATGGTATCCTCTACGCGAGGCAAAGTGTGCACAATGGGAGGTGGCACGGACATGACTGGGCTAGATGCCGGCATAGAAGCAAAAGTAGGCGCAAAGCCTTCAGGCACAAAGTTGGGCGGCATTCCCCACGGGAATCCGGCAGGCAAGTTCGGTGCGAAGTGGGAGGCAACAGCAGGCACGGTAGAGGTAACCATCTCTAAAGTAACAATCCTCGCGGGAGGAGTTGCAGGCGTTGGAGAAGCTTGATTCTGAGCAGCAAGAACTGACTCCATCATGGCAGTCAGGAGGGTGATCTCGTCCTTCAACTCTCTGTTCTCTTGCTCAAGATGTTCCATAATTTTTAGATGATTGGCTCTGGTGTTGTACCGGTGAGTCAGCTTGGCTAAAGCACAGAAGAAACACCAATCAGACACCTGGAAAAAACCTGCTTATGCAAATGATGCATGAAATGCAATGCTTGATTATTTTTATTTTCAAGGAACTTACTATATCATTTGCAAATATATATAATATTGAAATGGCAATACTTTGATATGACCAAAAATTTCTTTTTATTTATATAAATTGAAAGGATTACACTGAGTACAATTTCAGAAACCAAAATAAAAAGATACAAGAGAAAAGGAGACTAGTCATCCTAAGGATCCCTAACAACAATGTCAGAAGATCTGAGTGTAGGCGCGTACTTCGTTCGAGTGCGACGGATCTCGGTCTCAAAAGAAGCCTTCATCTGAGTCTTCTCGAGGATAAGCTGGTCCACAATCTTCTTCCAAGCAACGGAAGGCTGAGGCATGCTATAAGATGAAACCTCTGGCTCTCTCCGTCTCTTCGTCACTCGATCTTCAAGTAGCTCAATCAGTGCATCTTTGTCCTTAGACTCCAACTGCAACTCTTCATGCTTCTTTCTCAAAGCATGGAAACACTCTTCCCACATATCTTTCTCTTGCTTCATCTTGATGAGGGCGTCTTCTAACTCCTATATATCTTGGTTAGGGAGAGTTAATGGCTCAACCACAACCATAGACATAGGTCTTTCATAGGGATAAGGCATCTTCAACTCCAAAGCTCTCTTCTTCACCCAAAGAGTGTAAGCTTTCAAAGCTACACAATTGCGCGGACCAAGCTCGGATCTTCCTTTCCTATGCACATTATACCAAGCACGTACAATCTTCTGCTTCAAATGTTGGGGATCTTTACCCTCTTGATAGAAAAGACCTTCTAGCAACATGTTATTAGGTTTGTCTCTCAATGGGAACCCAAGTTGACGACGAGCCAAAGCAGGTTTGTAGTTAATTCCTCCTTGTGTACCAATGAGAGGCACATTAGAGAATTCACCACAACTATCAATAATCTCCAAGTTGCTTAAAGATGGATCATACCAAACTATATCATCATTAGTGAGGGACATAAGTCTCTGAGACCACTATAGACATTGTTTGTTCTCCACAAAAGTAGGCGTTTGAGGCAAGTGCGAAATAAACCACTTGTACAGAAGAGGAGTGCAACAGACAATCGTTCCACCACCTTTAGAATTCCTTAGATGCAAAGAGAAATACATATCACCCAACAAAGTAGGCACATGATTCCCAATCAAGAAAAGTCTAATGGCGTTAACATCAACAAAACCATCAATGTTAGGGAACAAAGCTAATCGGTAGATGAGCAACACAAGGATAACTTCAAAAGCATCCATACTACTGGCTTGAGCAAAAGTGGTAACTTCCTTGATGAGGAAAACAGATGGCAACCCAAACAATCCTCCTTTCGTCACCCAATGAGCCTCTATCTCAGACTTTTTCAAGTGAAGAGCTTCAGCAATAATACTAGATCGGGGAATCTCCTCCAATCCACTAAAAGGCACTCTACTAGAAACAGGTATCCCCAAAAGATGAGAATACTCCTCCAAGGTAGGCACAAGCTGAAAACCTGAGAAAGTGAAACAATGGTAGAGAGGATCATAGAACTGCACCAGTACACTCAAAAGTCCTTCGACCACATCAGCAGACAAGATGGACAGAAGCTTCCCATGACGTTGTTTGAAGTCCAAGGGATCTAATACAAAAGATGCTAGCTTCCTTAACTCTTTCAAGTCGGGACATCTGAAACTGTACTTCTTAGTGTTCCTTCGTCCACAATCCATGGTCTGAAAATATTTGCAAATGATACCTCAGTTCCTTGAAATTTTTGTGTGATGCATGTTATGATGCGCATGAATGCATGAATGCAACAATCACAATAAGGGATCACACATAAGGGGAACAAAGGTCAAGGGATGAATCAAGTCATTGTCAAGATCAATCATCCATTTTGGTGGATTATGGTTTGGTGGATTATGGTTTACACCTTATCAACACCCAAGTTCCATTGATATTGACAAGACTTGATTGGATCAACCAAGAATCAAGGGTTTGTTGCAAGTCACGAGCATGGAGTCTGAGTAAGAACCATCCCAAAGGAGTGAACTAAGGATAAAAAACTGTAGATCATGTTCTAAAAAGTTCCCAGAGTCTTAATTCCATCTATCGGATATTACAAGTTAAGATGACTGACTCATCGACCCATAATATTCTCAAGAGAAACTCGTCTGAATGTAGTATCGCGTAACAACTGTTATCAAGTCTACACTTGAACAGTTTCCGCACTACGTCCTAAATAGGCCAAGATGGGTTAAGTGTTCTAAGGTCCTCAGCTTCTCATACCCAATTAGAAATAGTAATGCTAACCACAAATACTTGTGTTACATTTCCAAATCCAAAGGAGTCTCCACTGAGCAGATGGATCTCAAGCCAACTTGTTAAGGACTACTCCACACAAGTCGAACATGACTATACCATCCTCCTATATTAATTGCACTCAAGTTTGGGTTAGAACTTATCTCACCACTCAGAGATCACCAAGCACAACAAGCAGATTATATCACACACACACACACACACACACACACACACACACACACACACATATATATATATATATATATATATATATATATATATATATATATATATATATATATATATATATATATATATATATATATATATATATATATATATATATATATATATATATATATATATATATATATATATATATATATATATATATATATATATATATATATATATATATATATATATATATATATATATATATATATATATATATATATATATATATATATATATACAAACATCACATATATACAATTATATTCACACAAAAAGTAGGCTAAACCCACTGGAGACTACTCCCCAGCAGAGTCGCCACTTAATTTCTATAGTGGGAAATTCATGATCATCAAGCTATTGACAAGCTAGAGATCAATTAACAAGAGTCGCCACCACGCTTTTATTGTTTCCAAAGGAAAAGGGAAAAAGTACGAACAAAACCTAAAAAGTAAGAAGTTTTCAAATAAAAACTAATGAAAGCCAGAGATCACGGGTAAGGGGGTTGGTTACACAAAGGGAAGGTGTTAGCACCCAAAGTGTCCTAGGTACTCCTAGGGAACCCTTTTTGTATGCATATGTATTTTGTACAAAGTGATGTTTACAAACAAATAGAATGTGGGGATGAGAAAAGAATTCATTAATTATATTTTTTTGTGTTTGACAAGACCTTCGGTCTTGTGCCTACGTACCAACATAAAAATGAGGGATCAAAACCTCGTAGTTCGTGATACAAATTTCAAAATAAGTGTGTTGATTTTAACGAAATTTAAGCTTGAAAGGTACAAAGGCCTAAAAATGGTTTGAATGAGTTAGTTCTTTTTGGCTTTTTGAAAATTTAAGTCAAGTATAGTTAAGTTTATTTACAAGTTTGATTTAAGAAAAGAAGTTTAAAAATGCAATGGCATAAGGCCAAAGTTTCTATCTTTTTGCAAAAGTGGTCAAAGTTTAGAACAAAAGTAGTTCACACAAAGAAGATTTTTAAAAGTGGAGGGAGAGATTTTGAAATTAAAGAAATGGGGAGAAGATGAAGAGACTACCCTATTTACAAAAATTAAAATTTTAGAGTTGAAAAGAGCTGACCAAATGGGTAGCAATCCAATAGACAAGTATGTCAATAGAAACCCAAAATTCCTTTGGACTTTTAGAATCAAACAACATACAAATGCACAATTATATTATCTTGAAGAGCAAGGCATCAAATAAAGATAGCCACATACAAGCTCATCCATTTCATGATCTTCTTCAAAATAGCCCATGTAACAGATGAACTCCACAAATCACAGGTTCAAAATAACGGCTTCACAATGATCATGTTACATATGAACCTAGAGAGGTCTTCAAAGATGCATCAGATGAATTTCAAAATTCAAGCACTTGGTTCTTCAATAAGTTGGCATTTACCAAGTCCATTAGCAAAGGAGGTGTCGCATCCGCGAAAATCAACCGGCGGGCTAAAACAAAACAAACAGAGCCGCCACCGTGCGTTATTTATCCCAAAGGAGGGAAAGGAAACGCTCGAAGTAAACCTGGAAAAGACATGGTCTCGTGACCAAAGAGAGATGGGATCGGGAGTCGGTTACGCAAGGGGAAGGTATTAGCACCCCTCACGTCTGTCGTACTCGACGGGATCCACGCTCAAAAAGATAGAAGAAAGGTTGCTAAACACTGCTCAAAAGAATGCACACACACACTAGAAACAACACAGGTGGGAGAAGAGGGGAAAGGGCTCGCTAGGATATCGCATCCTATGCCTACGTATCTCATCTGGAATAAGAATCAGAGCTACCGTAGTTCGGCTCACGCACGCCAAACAAAACCCACACAGGAAACCGACTGTCAATCGCTGGGCTTATGTTAGACTCCACACAAACAGGCAAACATGGAAACCGAATGCCAATCGTTGGACTTACATCAGACTCCGAACCAACAAACACACACAGGAAACCAACTGCCAATCGCTGGACTTACGTCGGACTCCACACAAACAAACACCAATAGGATACGGAATGCCAATCGTTGGTCTTATATCCATCTCCTAACACACAAGAAGGTTTAACAACAAAACAAGTTACTAAGGAGTCTGGCACTCGAGCCTAGTAACTGTCAAGCAAACACACACAAAAAAAAAGGGTGAACACACAGACTAGAAGGGAGTCGGGAACTCGGACCTAATAGCTGTCAAGCAAAACGCACGCAAAAAAGGAAAAGGGTGCCCGGAGAGATCTCGTACGATCTCCTGCCTACGTACCTCATCTGGTATGAGGATCAGGGCAACGTAGTTCCCCTGAACAGGGGAGAAACTTCTAACCTAACCAGAGACAAGGAAATGACAAACTAGAAGGGAGCCTGACTCGAGCCTAATAGTTATCATGTGAATTCACCATGGTCCTAGGTCGAAGTTTCTATCTAACTTGCACAGGGAGCAAGCTATCCTAAACAGCACAAGCAAAGCAAACATACACACAAATAGCACACACTATATACAAACAAAGTGGGCTCACACAAGGCTAGGCTGTGAAACACAAGCCAACTGGAATCGGGTGTAGTTAGCTCTTAACCCTAACATTGAGAGTTAGGGTGAAGCAGATGAAATGGGAAGTGAGGGTAAGACCTCACAGCTCTTATCCCTGGCCTGGGAGAGCTTCAGACAAATGAAAGTGGGAGTTCAGAAAGTTGGAACTCTTCTCCACATATGACTGACTCAACAAAGATCTTGGGTTAATATCCACAATGCATCAACACAAGGTGTGTGAGCAAAGTAGATGACACACTGAATAGCAGGAGATGGATTGCACATCTCTTTTATCTGCCAATTGCCTTATCAAAGGACTTTTCCTGCTTGGCACAAAAATAAACATTCACAAACATTGCCTCTTAAGGAGGGCTTCAGACAGGTGCCTGCCCAAGTAACAGGACAGGTCTTCCAGACTACATGAAGTCAGAGAAATTATACCTCAATGCTTAAGCAACCAAGCAAAAGCAAAAGCAAGTTCAAAAGAACTTAAGCAACTAATGTACCTGAAAAAAATCTAACTCAATCAGTATACAAGTCAAAAAGTCAAACAGACAACCAATAGTCAACAGTCAACAGTGCACAGTCAAACAAATAATGCAACAAGGTGCAAGCCACAAGCTCAACTCAAATGAGCTAATATCAACCTACAAAACAACTCAAGATTAGTCAACATCAAACAATTAACCAACTCAAATGAGTGAATCAATTCCATCATGGCCATGTACTTCTTAACCTGAAAACAAAGCTCAACTGTGAGAGGCAAACCACTAGGACAAGGCCTAGGGTTTGAAAGTTATGCATGTTTGAAGTTCCATGTTCACTTGGCCAAGTTTTGATCATATCTCCTCAACCACACATGAGAAATTGATGATCTTGGACTTTTTGGAAATGGGAGAGAAAGATCTACAACTTTCATGTTCAACAAAATTTCATTTAAAGCTTTCTTGATGATGTAATCTTGAGTTGAAAACCTTTCCATTTTTGGCAATTTCAAATTACAAGTCACTTTCTATTTTTGGAAAGTTTTGTCCTGACTTTATTTTCTTCAATGTTGATGTTTTAAATGTCAAATGAGACTTGTTTGAACATGAATGAAGTATTTCTAACCACTTCCCACCTCCAAATCCAACAGTTGACTTGTGGTTGACTTTTGCAGTTGATAGATGACTTGGTCATGCACAGATGAATTTGAGCCTCAATCTCCTGATGAAATGGTTCCAAGATGAAACCCTAGCTTATACAAGCTCCATAAAACCACGTAATGATCCCCATCTCAATGAAGACCTCATCTCCTTGAAAAACCCTGATTGGCACAATGCAACTGATTAGGGTTGACCAGAGGTCAAAACCCTAATCCCAAGGCACATGATTAGGCACAATGAACCTCTTGGTGATGATAAGACCACGATGATGGTGATGTACCACTTCAACCAAGATGATACCCAATCTCCTTGAGGAACCAAGGAACCCTAATTGAAGCACAAACCTCAGATGATTAGCGATCAATTCATGAGACTCTCAAGCTTGAATCTTTTTAACTTCTCCATCTTCTCATAAAGACCTAGGAGGATGACTTGCTCATTGTTTCCACATGATATGCAAAGATGCAATGACTAATGTCCTAAAAAGATGAAATGCAATATGCTAAGCTAGTCCTCAGAGAGGAGGGCAAATTTTGAGGTGTTACAGCTGCCCCTATTCAATCCACTGTGAACCTGTCGATATGAATAGCCTCGGCTTTCAGATGATCAGGGTGAAGAGTGATTGAATACCAAGAACAGACGAACAATTTGCACTCTGATGGGAAATAATTAACAACGCCCGTCAGAAACGGTAAAGAAGCAATCTCAAAAGAAGAATTTGTCTGGTACAGAGAAAGTCGGCCTGAATACCGAACAAAATGTTGACCTGTATACCAAAATAAATGGCAACACAGGGATAACCATGGCCTGAACACCACCTATCCGCTGGGGATTATTATTTTTTACTTTTTCTTGAACCCCGGAACTTTCTAAGTGATACTTTTTTCGTTTTCTTGAACCCTGAACCAATATTTCCTTTTCGTGTAGATGATCCCGGATCACCGCATTTGAACCCCGACAACTTCATAGTAGTCTTGTTTGCCAAATAATGAACCCCGCTCTCCATTTTGAACCCCAGTCGCCTGACGATAGCTCGCGATCGCCATTGTGAACCCCGCTCTCCATTTTGAACCCCAGTCGCCTGACGATAGCTCGCGATCGCCATTGTGAACCCCGCTCTACAGAAAACACCCCGTGTCTCCCTTTCTCCATTTGGACCCCGTTCTCTAGAAAATGCCTCAACACTTCCTTTTCTCCATTTGAACCCCGTTCTCCACTTTCTTGTGATAATTCCGCTGGCAACATCGGAAATAACACCAAAACACCACTCTGATGGCGACATATCAGAGGGTATACCTTCACAAAAGGAAGGTAACATGTGCATCTCTTCCTCAGAAGACACCCATAACGACCTCTGTTGACCTCAGCCAAAGTCTAAGGTGACACATGAACAGAAGATAATCCTGAGGACCTCATCCCGGATATAATCTTCAACTCCAATCTCCATTTGAACCCCATTCTCCAGAAAATGTCTCAACACTTCCTTTTCTCCAATTGAACCCCGTTCTCCAGAAAATGCCGCAACACTTCCTTTTCTCCATTTGAACCGTATTTTCGCGCTGATCGCGTAACGTCCTTTGATTTTATTTCCATCTCCGCCCGACGAAAAATTTTCCTCCAGTATCGTACTACTGGGGAACACTGCTAACCTGACGTCATGATGCTAAACTCCTCAGAGTAACATCTCCAAATTCTATCTCGCACGACAGAAATTTCCTCCAGTATCGCACTACTGGGGAATACCGTTGATCCAACGTCACGATGCTAAACTCCTCGGAGTAACATCTTCACCATCCGGCGAAACCAAATCTCAAACGGTAACCATGGCTTGAGACTAGCCTATGCTTGCAATGATGATGCATGACTTTTTTCAGCGTAATGCTCCATAATCATGGAAATGCTACGCGATTTATTATGCAATATGTTATGCTTATCTACATGATGAATGCATAAAAAAGTATCCCCCTTAAGGGACTCTTCTGGGGAGGTCGAGGCACTCTGCTGAGGAACTCGCCAACACTCCGATCTCCACTCTGCTGGGGAATAGCACCGCTGCTGGGAAATAGGCCACCCTTACCAGGAATAACCTCCACTAAACCCGGTCCGCTTGGGGACATCGCTGGGGAAAGAACCACCAACGCACTCTGTGGGGAATCAACGGTCTTTGACTTGCTGGGGATATAACAATCCCGACTCTGCTTGGAGAAACCACTACCAACAGATACCTCCGCTAGGGAAATACCAACCTTCAGGCCTGGCTGCTGAGGAAACACCGATCTAAAACCTGCTGGGGAGATAACCATCCCGACCCTGCTAGGGAAGACACAGACCTTGAATCTGCTGAGGAGGTAACAATCCCAACTCTGCTTGGGGGAACCAGGAAAGTCTGGCACAGAACACCCGTCGACTCGTCGAACCATGGCATTCACCGTCTAGATCCACTGTCAGCTTTCCAATTTTGAGAACTCCCAGACTCGTCTGGACTTTTCTGATTCATCACCTTGTATTCTCGACTTCTCCGTACTCCACGGAGATCGAACTCCTTGGATTGGTACAAAATTTTCAATTTCAGACTTTGAAGAGTCTTCTTGATTAATATCCAGGATCGTCGTACGTCTTTCGTCTTCGTCTTTTCACCATTTCTCCATCCATTCGTCCCTGATTGGACTCTGCGGGGATCTTTTGTCAAAAAGGCTTCACATCACAACCTGCAAGTGAGGGAATATACCTAACAGCACCTGCAAAAGAGATCGTTAGATAAAAACGTGGCCCAGGCGTGTCAAGATTTCAACACTTGGGTCACTCAACCTTCTGAATAAGATTTCAAGCTTTCAATCTTATAAGCATGCATAGGAAGGGACCTGTATGTCTTAAAATGCAAAGATTCTTTATCACAAACAATTGGATGTTTTCGCAATCAAAGCGGTAATGAAAACAAAAACAAAATTATTTGACTGAATATGCATTTTATTGATTGAAAAAGTGTGGCTCAAATTGAGCAATACAAAGGAAGCAATTCCTGAAAAGAGGTAATTGCGCACAAAAGGAAAAACCTATCCTAATGACAATATGAAACTGCGATCTCATCGAGTTCCAACTCGGTTACACCCCCTATGTCCTCAGACTCTCCGTGCTTTTCCACCTTCTGAACAAGACGTTTCCGACCGATCCCTATCGGGTATTATCCATGTCATATCCGAAGTACCAACGATCATGCCAGACGCAGTTGTTCGTTTCAATCCCTCTTTTGCCTGGACCTCCCTTTTGGGTTTTCAGTCCACCGGGATACCCTTTTTTGCCCAAGCCGCCTTTTCAGGTTTTCGACTTGCCGGGTGTACAGTTTCTTATTTTTATCCCTAATTTTTACCCGAACCTTTTCCATTTTTTCCTTTGGTTCGCCGGGATGCCCATTTTGGCTTGGACTATTTTATTCTTTTCGTCCAGCGGGTCTCTTATACGAAGTATTTTTTAACTGCGTCCGCATTCACAGGGGATGGAAAGTCTTCGCCATCCATGGTCGTTAACAACAAGGCTCCACTAGAGAAAACCTTCTTGACCACGAATGGACCTTCATAATTAGGTGTCCACTTGCCCCTTCGATCGTTTTGAGGAGGAAGGATCCTTTTCAGCACCATATCACCTACGTGATACACACGAGGTCGTACCTTTCGATCAAAAGCACGTTTCATTCGCTGCTGGTACAACTGCCCATGATAGATGGCCGCCAGCCTCTTTTCCTCAATCAGGCTCAATTCTTCGTACCGAGTTCTTACCCATTCAGCCTCTTGCAATTTCACGTCCATCAGGACTCTCAAAGAGGGAATCTGAACCTCAACTGGTAGCACCGCTTCCATCCCATATACCAACGAGAAAGGCGTTGCCCCAGTAGATGTACGCACCGAAGTTCGATACCCATGCAATGCAAACGGCAACATCTCATGCCAGTCTTTATAGGTCACAACCATCTTCTGCACAATCTTCTTAATATTCTTATTGGCTGCCTCAACTGCCCCATTCATCTTCGGACGATAGGAAGAAGAATTGTGATGCTCGATCTTGAATTCCCGGCACAGTTTTGCCATCATCTTATTGTTCAAATTAGAACCATTATCAGTAATGATTCTCTCGGGAACCCCATATCTGCAAATGATGCCTCTCTTGAGAAATCTGGCGACGACCTGCTTTGTCACGTTCGTATAAGAGGCTGCTTCCACCCACTTGGTGAAGTAATCAATAGCCACTAATATGAACCGATGCCCATTCGAAGTCGTAGGCTCAATCTTTCCAATCATATCAATGCCCCACATAGCAAACGGCCACGGAGACGACATCAAACTCAATGGATTTGGAGGCACATGCACCTTGTCAGCATAAATCTGGCATTTGTGACACTTCCGCACGAAATTGAAACATTGGGCCTCCATTGTCATCCAATAATAACCTGCCCTCAGCAGCTTCTTCACCATCGCATTCCCACTGGCATGGGTACCGAACGATCCCTCGTGAACTTCTTTCATCAATTGGCTCGCTTTTTTATCATCAACACATCTGAGTAAGACCCAATCAAAATTTCTCTTGTACAGAACCCCATCCTTATTCAAGTAGAACACCATGGCCAACCTCCGCAGAGTCTTTCGGTCCTTCTTGGATGCTCCCTCAGGATACTCTTGAGTCTCCAGATAGCGCTTGATATCATAATACCACAGCTTCTCATCGTCAGGTGCTGTATCAACAGCAAACACATAAGCCGGTCTATCCAGACGTTCTACCTCAACACTGGGGAACTGATTCCACCACTGCACCTTAATCAAGGCGGCCAGAGTAGCCAAAGCATCTGCCAACGGATTCTCTTCTCTAGGCACATGATGCATTTTCACCCTGGTGAAAAATGTCAACAATCTCCTCGTATAATCCCGGTATGGAATTAAATGGGATTGATGCGTATACCATTTTCTGTTAACCTGATTCACAACCAAAGCTGAATCTCCATATATAACAAGGTTCTTGATCCTTAAATCAATCGCCTCTTCAATCCCCAGGATACAAGCTTCGTATTCAGCCACGTTGTTGGTGCACTCAAATGTTAGCCGGGCAGCAAAAGGAATGTGAGATCCTTTCGATGTAACCAAAACAGCACCAACACCGCTACCATTCACGTTAACGGCCCCATCAAACATCAGAATCCATTCGGATTCAGGGTCAGGCCCCTTCTCCGGGATCGGTTCCTCACAATCTTTCGATTTGAGAAACATGATGTTCTCATCAGGGAACTCAAACTTCATTGGTTGATAATCCTCAATAGGTTGCTGGGCGAGGTAATCAGACAATACACTCCCCTTGATTGCTTTCTGAGAGGTATACTGTATATCATATTCA
This sequence comes from Lathyrus oleraceus, assembly GCF_024323335.1. NCBI lineage: Eukaryota > Viridiplantae > Streptophyta > Magnoliopsida > Fabales > Fabaceae > Lathyrus > Lathyrus oleraceus. The sequence goes on along the minus strand of NC_066584.1, from coordinate 170,412,825 downwards.
GTCAAAATCATTTGCCACCTTGCAACCCTTCTGGTCAATGCTGGCTTCTCAAAAATGTACTTGATTGGATCCGTCTTGGAAATAAACAAAGTGGTATGAACCAGCATATACTGCCTCAGTCGGCGAGCAGCCCAGACCAAAGCACAACAAGTTTTCTCGAGCAGTGAATATCTTATTTCACAGTCGGTAAACTTTTTGCTAAGGTAGTATATGGCATGCTCTTTTCGACCAGACTCGTCATGCTGCCCCAATACACACCCCATAGACCCCTCGAGGACCGTCAAATACAGGATTAACGGTCGTCCCTCCACAGGAGGCATCAGAATCGGAGGCTCCTGCAAATACTCTTTTATTTTTTCAAATGCCGCTTGGCAATCATTATTCCACCTGACCGTTTGATCTTTTCTTAATAACTTGAATATCGGTTCACACGTGGCTGTTAGATGAGATATGAACCGTGAAATGTAGTTCAATCTACCTAAGAAACCACGAACCTCTTTCTCTGTTCTCGGTTCAGGCATCTCTCTTATTGCTTTTACTTTAGCAGGATCAACCTCGATTCCTTTTTCACTTACAATGAACCCCATCAATTTACCGGACCGCACTCCGAAAGTACACTTATTCGGATTTAACCTCAGTCTGAACTGTCTCAGCCGGTCAAACAACTTGGCCAGATCTACCAAATGCCCCTCTTCCGTCTGGGACTTTGCTATCATGTCATCGGCATAGCATTCAATTTCATGATGAATCATATCATGAAACAAAGTCACCATGGCTCTCTGATAAGTAGCACCGGCGTTCTTGAGACCAAATGGCATCACCTTATAACAAAAAGTGCCCCATGGTGTGATGAACGTTGTTTTCTCCATATCATCTGGCGACATTTTGATTTGATTATAGCCAGAAAATCCATCCATGAAGGAAAACACCGAGAATTGAGCTGTATTATCTACCAACACATCTATGTGAGGTAATGGGAAATCATCTTTCGGGCTAGCTCTATTCAGATCTCGGTAGTCCACACACATTCTCACCTTCCCATCCTTCTTCGGGACTGGCACAATGTTTGCGACCCAAGGCGGATAATTAGTAACAGCTAAGAAACCAGCATCCCACTGCTTCTACACCTCCTCTTTAATTTTCATTGCCATTTCAGGTCGAGTTCTGCGCAACTTCTGCTTCACTGGAGGACAATCTGCTCTCAACGGTAGCTTGTGCACAACGATATCGGTATCCAACCCTGGTATATCTTGATAAGACCAGGCGAAGATATCAACATACTCTTTCAACAATGCCACCATTCTGCTCTTAACACTTTCCTCCAAAGCAGCCCCGACTTTCACCTCTTTTCTGACCTCATCGGTACCCAGATTCACAACCTCAATTTGCTCTTCGTGCGGCTGAATCACCTTCTCCTCTTGTTTCAACAACCTGGCTAATTCCCCTGGCAGTTCACAATCTTCTTCGCCTTCTTCTTCGGCGTGATAGATCGGATTGTCGAAGTCATACGAGGGTGTAACAGGATTGTTATCAATGAGATCCGGCGAGAAATCGCATCTGTATGAATATTGATTCATGCATTGCTTTAGAACCGGAGCGAGACAAATTGAAAAGAAAATGAAAACATTGCCATTTTTATTTATTTTTGTTTTTATTAAACTGCAAAAATAAATGAAAAACAGGGAACACCACTTTTAATTGAAAAACATCCTTTTATTTATGATGCAAAATTTTGCAAAATGAAACATGAGGTGGCCCTTACAATGAACCATTACGTTTCGGGAAAAACGTAAGGCTTCCATGCAAATAAAATTGAAAAACAGAAAATATTATTCTTCAAGTAGAGTGACAGTGATGATCTTTTCGGCCTTCCAGTTCTGGACTTCCATCCCTGGTACGCACGGCTTTATCCATTGGTCCATCTCACAGTCACTGTCGACTTCTTCACCCACCATGCAGATATGATCTGGATCCAGCATTCCAGCGCTGGTGAATGTGAATGACGGACGACGTCCTCTACCTTGTCCTGACGAGCCTCGGCTCGGCTGATAACCAACCCCGAATCGGTCTTTCTTGGCGGAGATGTCCATCATCTTCCCCCAACCAGGAGCTTCTCCACTCTTCACCACCTCAGCGGCCTGCTTATACGAAGAAATGGACGGTTTCTCCTCTTCTTTGGCAAAAAGAGCATTCTCTACCTTGACGGTTTCGAATGCTTGACTCGGTGTCTCCCATATCTCACCGTCCATTTCCACGTATTTGAACGATGACAAGTGGCTGACAAATATATCCTCCTCCCCACAAACGGTGACGATCTGCCCGTCCCAGATATACTTCAATTTCTGGTGCAAAGTCGAAGTTACTGCCCCAGCAGCATGGATCCATGGGCGACCCAACAGGCGACTATATGCCGGCTGAATATCCATGACGTAGAATACCGACTTGAACACCTCAGGTCCGATCTTCACCGGAAGCTCTACTTCTCCAAACACAGCCCGCTTCGAACCGTCGAAGGCCCTCACTATCAGGTCAGTAGGCGTCAAGATTAACCCTTCGCAGTCCAGCTTCGCCAGGGCTTTCTTAGGCAACACATTTAAAGAGGAGCCGGTATCAACCAACACGTGCGAGAGCACGGCTCCTTTACATTCCATAGCAATGTGTAAAGCCCGATTATGATTCCTCCCATCCACAGTCAGATCCATATCAGTGAAACCCAGCCCATGACTGGCATTGACATTAGACACCACCGTCTCCAACTGATTAATTGTGATCTCTTGGGGAACATAGGCTCTTTTCAGGATTTTCAACAAAGCCTCTCTATGCCCCTCGGAGCTCAGCAACAACGACAGGATTGAAATCTTGGATGGGGTCTGCTGCAGATGGTCAACAAGTTTGTACTCAGACTTCTTGATGATTCTCAAAAATTCCTCCGCTTCATCATCAAGTTCCTTCTCCGACCCACCAGGCGCCGGTGTCACCACTGGAGTACCTTCATTGATTACTTGTTTTTCTCTTGCCCTGGCTAAAGCCTCGCCCTTTTCTTTCTTTTCTCTCTCTCCATCTCCACCCCTCAAAGCATCAGGAGCAAATAACCTTCCACTGCGAGTGAAACCACTGGGTCCGGCATTATCCACCTTTGAAACGGTGGTTTCACCTGCAATCTGATCCTCCAGCTTCTCTCCGTTACAGTACACCTCCCCACCATAATGCCACGGCACGGCATCATCTTTGTCATAAGGAATTGGCCCAGGTACCGTGATAGTAACTGGAGCCGCATCTGCCAGCGTTGACAAATCAACCGGGTCGAAATAGATAGTTATGGTGGAGACATCTTCCTTCCCTGAATCAGCCTTCTCAAACCTGAGGCTTCCCTCATCCATCAGCCTCTGGACAGCCTCCCTTAACAATATACACCCATAAGGAGCAACAGTGCACGCAGCACAACATTCATCACAACCCGGGAAGACCTCCTTCTTCAACAACAACCTCTTGACCTCAGCCAACGGAGTCTTCAACTGATCCATAGTCAACAGCCCAATTCTGCCCTCTTCCGAAACCGCATTCACCCCCATTTGACCATGCGCGGGCATGGGATTAGCATTCACATTCGGAGATGGAGCAAAGTTGATCGCTTTGGAATCCACCAAGTCCTGGACAACATGCTTAAAAGCTTTGCAATTTTCTATGTTGTGTCCAGGTGCACCAGAGTGAAACTCACATTTGGCGTTCTCATCAAAACTAGCTGGCCTCTGATCAGGTCTCAAAGGAGCCAAAGTTCTCAGCTGGACCAACCCCAAGTCTTTCAGCTTCTTCAACAAGAAAGAATAGGTCACAGGTGGCCTATCAAACTGACGATCATTCATTCTTCCTCGCACCTGATACCCAGCCCTCTGCGGTCTCTGCTGAAATGGCTGACGTTGTTGCGGCGGTTGTTGTTGCTGTTGTTGTGCAGGCTGATTATCAGCAGGAATAGTTACCGCAGCAGTGTGCTGGTAGTAACGATCCCTACTCTGTCCTCTTTGGGTATACACATCACTGGTGTCACCCTCCTTTTTCCTCTGGCCATTTCCAAAGGGCTTCTTCGATCCAGATGACGAAGCATTACCCTGGATTTTCCCTAGCTTCAACCAACTCTCTATTCTTTCACCGGCCACCACAATATCAGCAAAGTTGGTAACCGGGCAACCAACCATTCTCTCAGCAAATGTCCCCTGAAGGGTACCCATAAACAAGTCTGACATCTCCCTATCCACCAACGGAGGTTGAACTCTGGCAGCCAACTCCCTCCACCTTTGCGCATACTCTTTAAACCCCTCATTAGACTTCTGAGACATACCCTGCAACTGGGTACGACTAGGAGCCATGTCAGCGTTGAACTGGTACTGTTTAAAGAATGCATCACCAAGATCTTGCCAGCTCTTAATATCAGAAGACTTCAGCTTGGTGTACCATTCCAAGGACCCTCCAGACAAACTGTCCTGGAAGAAGTACATCCAAAGCTTCCGATCCATCGTATACGCAGAGATCTTGCGGACGAAGGCCTGAAGATGAGTTTCCGGGCAGGAACTCCCATTATATCTGTCAAATGCAGGCGCCTTGAACTTCTGTGGGATCACAATCCCCTCGACCAGCCCCATATTTGACATATTGACAAAACCGGGAGTAGCATGACTCTCCAAAGCTCTGATCTTCTCCGCCAGCAACTGAATCTCCTTATTTGGCGGTTGGACACCATATTGACCAAAGGGTTCATTCAGCATAGAGAATTGATCAGCTTCCCTGTCCTCCTCTCTATCCTCCTCAGCCCCAAAGAAAGGAGGAAACATACTGTCCTTCAGATTATTGCCCATCTGACTGGGTCCACCACTTGTGGCAGCACCAAAACCACCGACATTGTTAGTCACTACACCCACAGTTGTCCTCTTTCCACCGTCCCTAGAACCACCAAGACCATGGTTAGAGACACCATCCAGATTGACACCACTGTTGGCAGCTGAAGCCCGCTCGAGCTTCTCCACTTTATCAGCCAGTGCTTTCTGGCCCATAGCAAAACCTTGCATGATGTTAATCAACTCATTCATCTTCTCTTTCAGCTCGAGAACATCTGTATTTGGTAGATCCATCAGTCTAGGTGTGTTGCGTCTGGTAAAGTATCTGTGTGGACGTGTTGAGTGCAAAGGTACAACTCTACGCGCACGAGCAATGATTCCTGAAACAATCAAGCACGTTAGCAACTGACACCTGCAAAATAGAAGACAAGTTATTATGATTATGCATGAATGCAATGTCCATCCATATGAGAAACATTCTGTCTTTCGATCCTGGCTTCATCGAGACAGATAATAATCTGACAGCAATATTCTGACATTCATCATTTGATTTTGCCATATTCAGATCAGAGATATATGATTTAGCAGAGATACCACCCAACCATGTGTGTGTTGTGTGAGTGAATACAGGAAAGCAAATAAAGCTTGAAGATCGATCACTGAATGAAAATAACCATTGCATATCAAAAGGTGCACTATAAGTGTGAGAGTCATACATCAAGTTGATACACATCAAATACAATTCTCCAGAATTAGAAATAAAATACAAACAAGTGAATTCCGTCAACAGGCCTGACGGTAATCCACACAAATGATAACAAAAGGCTACACTGAAGAAGGCCCCACAGAAGGCTCCACATCATCTACCATCTTGGTAAACTTCATGGCAAACCTGAGCTCAGTGTTCTCCTGCTGCAATCTCCCCACCTCCTTCTGGTGAATCTTCATCTGTCTGAAGTAATGATCCCTCTCAGCAATGTAGTGATCTCTCTCAGCAATAATCTTCACGTTCTATGTTTCCTTAATCTTCAGCTTTGCCTCCCATTCAACAATAAGGACTCTGACTCTATCTTCCTTCTGATCCCTCACAAGGATTTGTCTCCTCTTCTCATCTTCAATGACCTGCAAAGCTCTAGCCAACCTCTCCTTGGTGATGTCGTGCTCCCTTGTGGATGACTCTAAAGCTTGTCTGACCTTGCCGTAATAAGCGGTGTCCATCTCAAAGCGCTTCACCTTAAGAGATGTCTCTTATCCTGGTCTTCCATTTTCCCTTTGATTTCCTGATTAGCCATTTGGGCTCTAGCAACACTCATCTCCAATTCAGCCTTCTCTGCATGCAGCTGATCTCTCTCCTTCTTCATCTCTAGGAACTCTTCCATACTGACAGAAGAACGTGGCCCCTCAATCAAAGGACACCAAGGATCACCTCCAGGAAATGGTAGATGTGTGAGCTCAATCCTCTTCCTAAGCCAATCATCAAATGGAGGAAGAGACCTGCTATTAATCCTGCCAAAAGGAACCTTGCCCTTCCTCTGAATATTTCGCCATGCCCCGGACACCTGCCTCAACTGTAACGGATTACCCTCAGCTGGGAAGTAGAAAGACTCCTGAATCTCACACTCGAGTGGAGGAACCTCCATAGCGAACCCCATTTGTCTCCTAAGAAGCGTCGGGTTGTAATTAATGCAACCCTGAACTCCTATAAGAGGCACATTGGGAAAACTTCCACAACTGTAAACGAAGTTTCGTCCAGCCATACCGTTGTGAGTCCAAGCTATGTCCTTGGCCCGCAAACCCATCAACCTGACTGACCACTCGACAGTAGGATCAAGAAAGGCAAAGGCACCTCTGGAAGGCAAATACCCCATGAACCATTTGTGCAACAGTTGAGCACAACATTTGATCAATCCCCCTCGCCTCTTCTCGTTCCGATTATAGACCGAGTAATAAACATCCCCAACCAAGGTAGGAATAGGATTTCTCTGCATAAACACCTGGATGGCATTAATGTCCACAAAGTTCTTCTGATTAGGGAACATGACGATCCCATAAATGCTCACAGCAATCAAAGCACAAACGGCCCTCCAATCACCCAAAACAGCATGCTCCTTGGCTCTAGCCTCCAAGAAACTCAGATGAAAACCGGGTAACTTTCCTTTCTCCTTCAAACCCTCCTTGGTCACCTCTGGGCTCAAATAAAGAGCACGAGAAATCTCAGCAACATCAAGCTCCCCTTTAGTGACATAGAAAGGAATCTGATCTCGGATCTGAATACCCATGATGCTAGCATAATCTCCATCAAGGGTCCCAACAAGTAATCCGGGAAGACAAAGCATCTCAAGCCCGGGTCATAGAACTGGAGAAGAGTATGAATGGCACTCTTATCTGTATCAGTAAGCCTGAAAACCAACTTCAGAATACCACCGTATGCCTCACGGAACAACCCCACATGGTCAGGTGTAATCAATGTTATCATATCCCTCAACACATCAATCTCGGGATTGAAGAAACTGTAGACGACGTCATCTTTCAAGTCGGGCCTCATGTCTGAACCGAAGAAGTCTCTCAACCAGGATCTCAATCAAAAATGTCCCTGCATATGGATAAACATGTGTTAGATGCAGGTAAATGCAAAATGTGAATGATGCTGATGTATGAATGCAATGCACTATGCCATTCTCCAAGTCATCTGATCAACCACTGCACTGATTTACAGTCTCTGAACTGATCACAACCATCTGAGGTACTGAGTAACCTCAAATCCGACTTGGGATTCCGAAATAAACGGAACTGAAGGATACATCACCATCATCACCAGAGATCCTCTGAACAGATAACCACAATACCCTCTGAACCAGCCCAGGGAATCCTGAAATAAACGGATCCCCACTGATAAATACCACGGACGGAACTCCGGTGTCTCGGAAATAGATCCATAAATCCGACTTATAAATAGAACTCTGATTAAACTGAACCATTAGTCACCATCAAAGTCACCATCAGAACATGCATCTGTAAGAATCAACCCTCCCCTCACAGGTGAATTCTAGTCAGGTCATCCTAAGGCGGATAATGGTCTCGACAATCGGGCAAAGATACTCAACGGGTTTGCCCTTTCGGGTGTGTCGTTGTAGCTCTCTTAAGATCGTCTAATCCAAAGATCCGGGAATGAACGGTCACCGAAGTTAATAGTTCAGATGAAGTTACTCAACCAAAGTGGATACTCCACAAAGGAAGAGCTCCCTCAAACGAAACTCGTCCGGCTTGTGGTATGTCACGTTGCAACAATATGCTGATAAAGCAAATGAGGAACGTGAGACCACGCTAATCCTAGGTGTATACTCGGGCCTGGGTTTTAGCCCCACTCAGAACACCCACCCCAAATCAGAGAAACCACCTGTACAGAAGACAGCACAATGATAGTATGATGCATGCAAACATTTATGCAAATATATACACAACATAATAATCATAAATGCAATAAATAGAGCAGAACAAGCAACCTAAACTAATCTAGAGAGCGCTAGGAGAGACTCGCTTAGGGAAGATGGACCAGCAAGAGGTCAACTTCTTTAAGTCCCCAGCAGAGTCGCCAGCTGTCGCATCCGCGAAAATCAACCGGCGGGCTAAAACAAAACAAACAGAGCCGCCACTGTGCGTTATTTATCCCAAAGGAGGGAAAGGAAACGCTCGAAGTAAACCTGGAAAAGACATGGTCTCGCGACCAAAGAGAGATGGGATCGGGAGTCGGTTACACAAGGGGAAGGTATTAGCACCCCTCACGTCCGTCGTACTCGACGGGATCCACGCTCAAAAAGATAGAAGAAAGGTTGCTAAACACTGCTCAAAAGAATGCACACACACACTAGAAACAACACAGGTGGGAGAAGAGGGGAAAGGGCTCGCTAGGATATCGCATCCTATGCCTACGTATCTCATCTGGAATGAGAATCAGAGCTACCGTAGTTCGGCTCACGCACGCCAAACAAAACCCACACAGGAAACCGACTGCCAATCGTTGGGCTTATGTTAGACTCCACACAAACAGGCAAACATGGAAACCGAATGCCAATCGCTGGACTTACATCAGACTCCGAACCAACAAACACACACAGGAAACCAACTGCCAATCGCTAGACTTACGTCGGACTCCACACAAACAAACACCAATAGGATACGGAATGCCAATCGCTGGTCTTATATCCATCTCCGAACACACAAGAAGGATTAACAACAAAACAAGTTACTAAGGAGTCTGGCACTCGAGCCTAGTAACTGTCAAGCAAACACACACAAAAAAAAGGGTGAACACACAGACTAGAAGGGAGTCGAGAACTCGGACCTAATAGCTGTCAAGCAAAACGCACGCAAAAAAGGAAAAGGGTGTCCGGAGAGATCTCGTACGATCTCCTGCCTACGTACCTCATCTGGTATGAGGATCAGGGCAACGTAGTTCCCCTGAACAGGGGAGAAACTTCTAACCTAACCAGAGACAAGGAAATGACAAACTAGAAGGGAGCCTGACTCGAGCCTAATAGTTATCATGTGAATTCACCATGGTCCTAGGTCGAAGTTTCTATCTAACTTGCACAGGGAGCAAGCTATCCTAAACAGCACAAGCAAAGCAAACATACACACAAATAGCACACACTATATACAAACAAAGTGGGCTCACACAAGGCTAGGCTGTGAAACACAAGCCAACTGGAATCGGGTGTAGTTAGCTCTTAACCCTAACATTGAGAGTTAGGGTGAAGCAGATGAAATGGGAAGTGAGGGTAAGACCTCACAGCTCTTATCCCTGGCCTGGGAGAGCTTCAGACAAATGAAAGTGGGAGTTCAGAAAGTTGGAACTCTTCTCCACATATGACTGACTCAACAAAGATCTTGGGTTAATATCCATAATGCATCAACACAAGGTGTGTGAGCAAAGTAGATGACACACTGAATAGCAGGAGATGGATTGCACATCTCTTTTATCTGCTGTAAGACCCCAATTTTGGCCCTAAAATCCCTCATGGCCCATATCATCTCATATCATAGCCTCAAGGATCATTGCATGCCTTTGCTTCCCTCCTAGTGGATAGGTTGCCTTGTGTGTATGGTTCTTGATCACCAAGCATGTTTTGCATTTGTATATTATTGCTTTTCATATGTTTATCATCCAAAAAGTACAAAAATATTGTCAGTCTAACCTTGTTGCTTGCAGTTGAAGCAATTATCAGCAATTAGGTCAAAGACAGTCAACAGTCAGTCAAAGCAATGGATGATGGCCATTCTTGCAGAATTTGGGCACCATGACCAATAATCAAGAGTTCACACAACTTGGGACATCATTGGAAATCAAGGTCTCAAGGAATTAGGGTTTGGAATTCATCAGAAGTGGTTCAATCATGCAAAACCCTAGAAAAGTCAACAGAAAGTCAAACTTGGTCAACTGGCCATTTAATCAGTGATTTGATGGATGGAATTGATTTGAAGGAGTTCATTCATGTCTATACAAGCCTCATATGTCATGTCCAACCTCATCATGGAAGAATTTGAAGTCAAACAGAAAATTTCCAGAAATGGAAACTGGACCTGTAACTGAAACCTGCCATAAATGGAAAGTCTTGGTCCTCAAACTTACATCATGATACAAGCTTCAAATGAATTTTTTCCCAACATGAAAGTTGAAGATCTTGTTCTCCCATTTCCAAAAAGTCCAAGAACTCTCAATTCCCATGTGTGGTTGGCTAGTTATGATCGAATCGATTTCAGAAAATCTTGAACTTCAAAAGGCCATATCTCTCAAACCGTTTGACCAATTTTGGTGGGGTTTTTTCCTACAAGTCACATTTGATCCCCTCTTTCCAAAAATATAAATTTCATGAGCCAAAACTTCACCAATCAAAATGGCATATTTTGACATTTCTCATTTAAATGCAAGTTTGACCAAGAGTTGACTTTTTGATATAAACATTTTTTCAACATTTGGCCAATTGGAACAGCTCATAAATGTCATTTAGAATGTGTTTGCAAGCCCATTTTATGCAGTACATGAGGCCATTGTTTGGTTGCTTGAATTGGAAGAAAAGTACAATTTCACCATACTTGTCCATACCATCCACCATGCTTTGCCTTGGTACCTTCAAACAGAAACTTAAACTTCATTTTTCTGTCATTAGAGACCTCATCTTGCAGCCTAAACCAACAACAATAGAAGGCCATGCTTAGTTGCTTAAAAAGTGGAGAGCAAGTACATGTTTTCATGGAATTCATCCTACAGCCATGCCTAGAACCAGAAGGCAGCAGGATTGCCCATAATTTTCTGTCACTGATAGCAGCAATGGCAGCATGAAAAACCACAATTGAAGGACATTGCCTTGCCACCAAAAGCAGGACCCAACAGCAGTTTATTTTTTGGGTGATGCATTTTCTGTCCTTTCGAAGACAGTAGCAGCAAGGGCAGCAGGAAAACCATTTGACCAAAAGCTAAAAAACTTGAAAAAGAAATTGGATCCTGCTAACATCCAACAGCAGTAAACCAAGCTCTCTCATTTTCCCTCAAGGCCATTTTTCACATTTTGATTTTTTCTGCTAAAAGCTCTAAAGACCACGAGCCCTTCTTGCTCACTCCATCACTTGGACAATCTTTGGAAACAGTTTTCACCACCAAATCTCACCTGTGCAGCCTCTTTCTCACTCTGTTTTTCAAAGCACACAACAATGGCAGTTAGAGCTGTGAAGTTTTCAAGCAAGTGTGAGCTGGTTTTCTTCAAGCATTCAATATTGCCAAGCATAAGAGCCACCTGTTTCAGCACAACAACCTCAAAACATCACTGCTTCCTCCATTTCTTCATAACCAAGTAAAAATCTCGATCTCTTCATTCTCTATGCCATGCCATGTTTTAGCTAGTTTGTGTTGTGTTGATTTTCATGAACTTTAAATGGTTTGAAATGGTTGAGTATGCTGTGAGAAAAATGAATTTCATTGTTTATGCTCAAATGAGTTTTTGCTCGATTTGCATCATTCATGTTGAACTAGTGAAAATGAACACTATATTTGTATCTTATGTGGTCTGATGATGCTGTTGATGTGCTTGCCATGAATTTCTGGTCATTTTAATTTTTGCTCATGCTTGAATATTGAAGATGATGATACCTTGCAGTAAAACCCTAGACCCAGTTTTTTCCAGAAATTCGCATGAGTTCGTGTTTTGCTTGTTTGTGTTGAGGCTGCATAAGTACCATTGCCATATTGTGTTTTTCTTTCTGTTGGAATTTTGTTGTTGGGTGAGGAACATAAGTTTGACCTGCTGCTGCTGTTAAACCTTAAACTGTCCAGATTTTTTCCATCGTGTTTGGTTTTGTTGCTCATGATGCATGATGTATTTCATTGTTTTGATGCTTGGTCGAATTTTGTTTATGTTGTTGATTACATGAATGCCCTGCTGTCCATGCCAAACCTTAAACTCAGCCCAGCAAGTTTTCATGTTTGTGTTGGTTTGTTATTTGTAATGTGGATTACATGAAGAACATTATCACTGACATTGCTGTGTGAATGAGTCCATTTGAAGTTTGTTATTTGATGTCTGAACATGATGAACATGAGCTGCCATGCTGATTAAACCCTGCTGCAGTTTTGAAACCCCATGAACATTGTCCTGAAATCCATATGACTGTGTTATATGCTGTTGACTGCTTGCTATGTGAACATTGCCAAATGCTATGCTGTTGTGTGTTTGATGTTTGAATTTGCTTGGATGTTGATTGAATGTGTATGAAGTTGCCAAACCATGCTGTTAAACCCTAGGGTTTATGTTGAAACCCAGAAAATTCATCCATTGGCGCATGTACTGTTCCATTGGCTGAGAGCCAATAGGAACATTTCCTTTCGCAGGGCCAAAACGCAGCACTTCAATAAGTAGGGCGCCTAATTACACAAATGCCATCGGTTGACCATGTTTGACCCATTGTTCCATGTTATTTGCTCATGTTGCTTCAATTATTTACTCAAGTTCCAAAATTCATTTCTCTCTCAAATTTCATCCAAAAATCATGAAACTTTTTGCATCATGTCCATGAAGATGTCTAGTATTTTATTGTGATTTTTAATTAATTTTCCATTGGCTGGATTTTAATTGATAATTATTTTCTTGACATGTATGCATAATTGATACATTTTGCCATTTCAATTGTGAAATACTCATGTTGAATCCAATGAGCCTGAAATTTTTTGTGGTGAAACTAGACACATTGACCTTTGTTTCCATATAGAGTTTATGCATTTCCCATTTGTGGTTTGTGAGTTATGATTTTTTTGAATTAGGGTGTGACAATTTGTGTCACACCATTGATGTCCAACTTCATGATTTTCATTACCATGTTTCCTTACATCCAAATGACCCCAAATTTTGCATGAACCTACTCTCACATGTCTAGTTTGTGTATGAATTTTCTTGGAATTAATTGTGCTGGTTTTCCATTTGATTGTGAATTTTCTTCCCTGCCTAGTCTATGGTTGACTTTTTGTGCTACACATTGCCATTTCATTTGTGAAATTCTCACATCATATTGTATGACCATGAAATTTCATATGTGATAACTAGACATCTTGACCTTTGCATTGGTGTTAACCTCATTCATTTCTCTTCTGTTTTCAAATTGATATGATTTTTTGAAGTTGACCCACGCTTGTTGACTTTCATTATGCTTACTTGAATTTTGTTGACTTCTTGATTTTAATTGACTGCCTTCCTCTCATCCAAATGCAATGAAATTTGACATGTCTACCATGATAGATGTTAGGTTTGAATGTGATTTATTTCATAATTTTTGAGATTGTTTGGGTTGACTTTTGGATGAAGTCTTGCTGTTGACCTATTTGTGCTCTTTCTTGCCATGCTTTGCATTCTTTTGCATATGAAATGACAATGATGCATGATTTGATTATGAATCCAATTGAGATTGCTTCTTAAATGTTTGAACATGAATTGGGTTGACTTTCCTTTGCTGTTTGACTTTTTTCTTTCACCTTTGACCCTAGGCTAGTCCTAGTGGTCTTTTGAGCTTACATTTGAGCTATTGTTTCAGGTTAAGCACCAATGCCTCAAAGACCATTCATATTTGATTGAGTTGGATCATATATCACGTGCTAACCCTTGTTTTGTAGGTTGACTCATGTAACTTGAGTCTTTGTGCCTTGCACAATTGGTCCCTCTGTGGTTGACTATTGGTTCATTTCCTTTTGATTTTATCTGTTGAACTGTTTACTAATTGGTTTGCCTTTTTTAGGTACTTTAGTTGCTTAAGTTCTTTGAACTTGCTTGCTTTGCTATTTAGCATTTGCTTTGAGGTATAAACCTTTCTTCTTCATGTAGTCTGGAGACCCGGTCTGTTATTTGACCGGGCAAACTGTCTGAAGTCCTCCTTAAGAGGCAATGCCTGTGTGTGTTTAAAATTGTCCCAAGCAGGAAAAGTCCTCATTTGAGGCAATTGGTGGAAGGTAGGGATAAGCAATCTATCCCCCACTATTCAGTGTGTCCTCTCCTTGCTCCCATTATATGGTTGAAGCATTGAGATAAAAACCCAAGATCTAATCGAGTCAATAAAGGGGAAAGAGTTCCATCTTTCTGAACTCCCCCACTTTCTATTATTTGATGCTCTCTCTGACCTGAGATAGAAGCAATGAGGCACACCCCTCATCTCCTATTCATCTGCTTCACCTTAGCCTCTCAATGGCAAGGTTAAGAGCGACCTTCACCTATTACAGTGGACTTTCAAAGTCAAACCCTCTTGTGTGAGCCCCCCATTGTTTGGCCATAGAGTGTGCTGTTTGCTATTCATTGATTGATTGATTGCTTCATATGCACTTGTTTGCCTGTATGCTATGCATTTATCATCATCAATTGCCATTAATGCATGATCATCTCATTTGCTTTTGTGATGCTATCATTGTTGTTTGCCCATTGAGGACAATTGTAAGTCCATCTCTTTTGGCCATTTGCTCCTATGATATGGAAGGATAGAGTGTAAGACCTCATTGGTCACTCATAGCTTTTGTTTTGTTTGTTTGATTGTGAGGAAGCAATTGTAAGTCCCTGCAAGTTGGCATTTGCTCTCCTGTGATCATGTTGCATTGTTTGATTGTATGTGAGGATACAACTGTAAGTCCCTGCAAGTTGGCATTTGTTTCCTAGGATCATACTGTGTATGTGAGAGTAAGCCCAGACAGATTGGCATCTAACATCCATGTTTTGCTTTTGTTTGTCTATGTGAGGTTGCAACTGTAAGTCCCTGCTAGTTGGCATTTGCTTTCCTATGATCATATGTTGGAGATTGGTGTAAATCCATCTAGTGGTATCCGGTATCCGCTTTTGTTTGTGAGATTGGAGTAAGACCATTGAATGGCATCCGGTATCATTTGTTTGCTTACATTATTATTATTCATTGCCTATTCCAAAGGACACACTTGAATCATCTTCTATATGATTTCAAGAAGTGAACCTTCTAAGAAGTTTTACTATCCATACTCATCCATTCATCCCCATTATGTCCTAGAACCTTTTCACATTCTTTACTTTCAAGCTCGACATAGACATTGTGCAAACTTCTTCATGTTTTCTAACTAAAAACCTGGATTCAAGTCCTTGACTCTTTTCCAAACTCCATTTCATAATACTTATCTGAATTAATCTTAATCATACTTTGACTCCTTTCATAATCATAATCAATTAACTTCACTCACTTACTTGTTTCGGCTTTGTCCATCAATCTTTTCATGCATTAGCCATAGGCTTCAATTATCATTGCGGTTGATGTAAATCTTGCCTATCCTTAGTGAGTCGACAGTAAGACTTCCGTACTAAA
Organism: Lathyrus oleraceus; assembly: GCF_024323335.1. Lineage (NCBI taxonomy): Eukaryota > Viridiplantae > Streptophyta > Magnoliopsida > Fabales > Fabaceae > Lathyrus > Lathyrus oleraceus. The sequence goes on along the minus strand of NC_066584.1, from coordinate 170,397,145 downwards.
AACAGGGTTAACCCCTCCAGTACGTCGAAGCTATCCTCGCATGGTGGATGTTGGTTTTGGTCGAGTTTTCTCCCATTGATAATGAAAAGCCTCAGTGCTATTGTTTAAGATTGAATCCATCAACCTTTTTGAAATCTTTTAGCCGAACTACGGCGTTTTGATCCTTACCTTTGATGGAAGGTACGTAGGCAGCGGGTTCATCCGTTCAAACCCAATAATAAAATTGTATATTCTTTTCTCATCATCCCAATCATGTTTGCACAATACTTATGTCATAACAAATAACAATTTAGTACAACAAGTGTGAAAAGGGCTCCCTAGGAGTACCTAGGACGTAGTGGGTGCCTAACACCTTCCCATTGCGTAATTTACCCCTTACCCAGACTCTCTGATCTTTTTATTAGTTTTCTACGTGTAAAACTTCTTAGGCTTTTGTTCGCTTTTTAGCCAGTCCTTTGGATAAATAAAAGTGCGGTGGCGACTCGAAAATCATTGTATGCTTTGCTTATGGTTTAATCGATAAATCATATAGCGACGAATACACCGCTACAGAAAAGTGGCGACTCTGCTGGGGAACTATCGATCCTTGGTGGTATTGCCTACTTTTCACCCTTGTTGTGCTATATTGTTATCTGTTATTTGACATATTTTTTGTACAATTTGGGATGACTGTATTGATTGTAATGTTTGAATTGCTTGATATACAATTGTTGTTTGCTTTGGTGATCTGTGAGATGAGTTCTATACCCGAACTCGAGTGCACTCTAGGATAGGAGAATGGCATAGTCTTGTTGACTGGTGTGGAGTATTCCTTAGCCAGTTGACTTGCGAGTCCATTCACTTGGTGGAGGTCATGTTGAACTAATAATGTCACACAAGTTATTTGTGGTTAGGCATTATTCTTTCAATCATGTGCCGCAGAAGCCAAGGACCTTAGTTTACCAAACCCATCTTGGCCTATTTTCTAGGACCGTAGTGCGGAGGTCGTTCAGATGTCAGTTCTGATACGATTGTCACGCGATACTACACTCATGAGAGTTTCTCTTGAGAATATTCTTGGAATACGAGTATTCGTTCCTCCGATAATATTCGAAAGATGGAACGATGATTATGGGAACCTCTGATAGAACATGTCTGGCAGGTTTAAACCCTAGTACACTCCCTTTGGGTGGTTCTTAACCGAGACTCCATGCTCGTGACTCTCAACAAACCCGTGATTCGTGGTTGAGTCGTTCAAACATTGTTAATATCAATGGATCCCGGATCAGGTGTAAAACCTAAAATCCACCAAAGCGGCTGGTTGATATTAAGAATGTCTGAACCGGTTCATGTACCGTTAATATCAATGGAACTTGGGTGTCGATAAGGTGAAAACCTAAATCCACCAAAATGGATGATTGATATTAGGGATACATAGAGCTTTCCCACGACCTTTGTTTGGTGTGCTTTGCTTGATCCTTGAGTGTGTTTGTTGCATTCATGCATTCACGCATTCATCCGCATTCATGTCATCACAAAAAGAAGATTTTCAAGGAACTTAAAAAGGGTTTATTTGCAAAATTTTCAGACATGGAAAGACCAAAGAGGCATACAAAGAAGTACAGCTTTAGACAGCCCGATGTAAAAGAGTTAAGGAATCTGACATCGTATGTACTAGATCCCTTGGGTTTCAAAGCTCGCTATGGGAAGCTTCTACCACTGCTCACCACTCAGGTTGACGAAGGGTTGATGAGTACTCTGGCTCAGTTCTACGATCCGTTGCATCACTGCTTCTTATTTCCGGACTTCCAGCTATTGCCAACCTTGGAGGAGTATTCTCGTCTCATTGGGATTCCAATTCTGGATCAAGTGCCGTTCAGTGGCTTAGAGGATATTCCATCTGCTCGAGAGATTGCTAGCTTGTTGCATATAGATGAAGATCTGATTAGAGCTAACCTGACTACCAAAGGCGGAATTCAGGGTTTTCCTTCCGAGTTCCTCATTGCCCAAGCTACCTTTTATGGGAAGGCCATGAGTGAGGATGCCTTTTAGGCTCTCTTTGTATTACTCATCTATGGATTGGTGCTATTTCCCAATTTCGACAAGTTCGTGGACATGAACGCCATTAAGATCTTCTCGGTTCTTAATCTAGTTCCGACTTTGTTGGGTGATACATATGTCTCCTTGCACCTGAGGAATATGAAGAATGGAGGAGTCATTGTCTGCTGTTTACCCCTGCTGTACAAGTGGTTTATTTCGCACTTGCCGCAGACAGTTGCTTTCAAGGAGAACAAGGGATGTCTACGGTGGTCTCAAAGACTCATGTCTCTCACCAATGATGATATCACTTGGTATGATCGCGTGTACGATACCGTCCAGATCATCGACTATTGTGGTGAATTCCCTAATGTGCCCCTTCTTGGTACATGTGGTGGGATCAGCTACAATCCTATACTTGCACGTCGCCAGCTTGGGTTCCCCCTAAAGGATAAACCTAATAGCATTCTGTTAGAAGGTGTGTTCTTTCAGGAGGGTAAAGATCCCCAAGGCCTGAAAGCCAGATTTGTCTGTGCATGGCGCAGTGTTCACAAGAAGAGTAGGAATGAGTTGGGCCCAAAGAACTGCATTGCTTTGGAGCCATACACCTCTTGGGTCAGACAGAGGGCTGCTACCTACTTGATGCCGTATGATTATCCAAGACCTACACCGTTGGATGTGGCTGGGCCTTCAACCCTCCCTACCCAACGTGTAGAGGAGTTGAGAGAAGAAGACCTTTCGCGTGCTTGGATCCGTGAGAGGGAGGAATTGCTGCAGCAGCTCAAGGAGAAGGACGCTATGATTGAATTCCTCGAGCACCGAGTGATCGATGATCCGAACGACGCTTGGACTTCTCTGCTTCCTCAGTCTTCCAAATTCTGGAAGAGGAGGTATGATCGACTTGCAAAGGAGAAAGCTGACATGGAAGCGGCCTATGAGAGAGAGATCAAGAAGTTGTGCACTTCTCGTCTTCCAGCATCCCGAGCTTTTAGGGATCCATAGGATGTCATTTACCTTTTCTCTTTGTAATTTAAAATGCTGTACTTTTTGTCTTGATGTATTGAATGAAATATTTTCCATGAGGAATCAAAAATGCTTAAATTAATCAAAATATTGCAAATAATACCCTAAGGGTTCCTTGAAAACAAAGCATTTGCACAAGCATTTCATGCATCATTCTTGCATAAACAGGTACCCTTTGTTTCTGGTCTTCTTGTCCTAACCTCTGTTCTTCATTTATTTTGAAGACAAGCTGATTCACCGGTATTATACACGAGTCAACTCTGCAAGAATCATGGAGCAGTTGGAACAAGAGAACAGAGAATTGAAGGAAGAGGTCGCCAGACTTGGCGCTTTGATGGAGCAACTCCTTGCCGCTCAGAATCAACCTGCTCCTACGCCTGCAACTCCTGCTCAGAGGACAGTCATTTCAGAGGTAGCTACTTCTACAGTGCCAGTCAGCACCCACGCGCCCAATGCCATGCCGCCCGGGTTTCCTTGGGGCATGCCCCCAGGTTTTATGCCAGATATTCCTGCGCCAACCTTCGCTCAAATGCCGGCGTCTAGCTCGGTCCCTATCACCGCTCCTCCTGTCGTGCATACCATGCCAAGGGTAGACGACATCATCTATCACTCTGAGCCATCTGAGGGCGCAGACGTTCATGAAAAGATGGATGCCATGAACGATCAATTCCTTGAGCTGAGAAAGGAATTGAGGACTCTTCGAGGCAAAGACCTATTCGGCAAGTCTGCAGCCGAACTCTGCCTAGTTCCCGGTGTCAAGATACCGATCAAATTCAAGGTCCCGGACTTTGAAAAATACAAAGGGAACACCTGTCCGCTTGCTCACCTGGTCATGTACGCCAGGAAGATGTCAACACAGACTGATAATGATCAACTCCTGATTCATTATTTCCAAGACAGTCTATCTGGTGCCGCGCTCAGATGGTACATGAGCTTGGACAGTGCCAACATCAGATCTTTCAATGACCTTGGCGAAGCTTTCGTCAAGCAATATAAGTACAACGTCGATATGGCGCCTGACCGAGATCAACTCAGGTCCATGTCCCAGAAGGACAAGGAATCGTTCAAGGAGTACGCCCAGAGATGGCAAGAGCTGGCAGCTCAAATCACTCCACCGCTGGAAGAGAAGGAAATGACCAAGATCTTTCTGAAGACTCTTGGCTCATTTTATTATGAGCGGATGGTAGCAAGCGCTCCCTCTGATTTCACCGAGATGGTGAACATGGGGATGCGTCTCGAAGAAGGTGTCCGTGAAGGACGGTTGGCTAAGGATGATAGCTCTTCCTCTAAACGATATGGGGCATTTAAGAGGAAAGAAGGTGAAGCACATGCCGTTCAATCTCAGCCCAAACACAGAAGACCCTCTGCTCAGAGGAATCCTGCACGACATGTCAGTCATCAGCACCAGGTGGCTCACGTAGCACCTGTCTTCAAGGACAATACTCCTCAACATCAACAGTATCAGCATCAGCAACAATATCAACAACCGCAGTACCAACAACAACAATCTCGTCCACAGCAACAGGCTTATCAGCCTCGTGGGAGTACGAGTAATCAGGCAAACATGGGTTACGAAAGGAAGAAGATCAGTTTTGATCCGATTCCTATGTCGTATGCGGAGTTATATCCCTCTCTAATAGAGCGGAAGTTGGTTTCTCCGAGAGATCCTCCGGCTATACCGGTCAACCCTCAGTGGTGGTATAAGCCTGACCTACACTGTGTCTATCATTCTGGTGCTCCGGGCCATGATATTGAGAATTGCTTCCAGCTGAAGACTAAGGTGCAAGACCTTATGAGAAGTGGAACCCTGAGTTTTGAGGACTCAAGCCCGAACGTCACCAAGAACCCATTGCCTGCGCATGGGAAATCTGTCAACATGATTCAAGAATGTCTTGGGAGGTACAAGGTCAAGTATGTCAGCCACATCAGGCAGTCGTTGGTTGATTTACATAAGATGCTGTGTCAGTACAGTTATTTGGAGCATAACCACGACAAGTGCCGCGTTTGTTCGGTTAATCGTCTGGGTTGCGATCAAGTACGCAGAGAACTTCAGAAGTTGTTGAATGAAGGTACCATTGAGATTCTGCAGAATCGCAATGTTGATGAAGTCGAACCTGAAGTGAACGTCATTTCACCAGTGTTCAAGCTGCCTGAACCAGTTGTTATTTGCTATAATAGCAACAAGCCAAAGGTTTCCCCTTCCTTGGTCATTAAACCAACTGGCCCTGTGCCCTATTCATCTGACAAAGCTGTACCCTTCAGATACAATCCTATTGCTGTCCAGGATGGGGTCGAAATGCCTTTACCTTCCACTTCCGTCACCAACATTGCTGACGTCAGTAGGTTGACCCGAAGTGGTCGTGTATTTTCTGCGCCTCCAAAGGCTACTGCTTCCGATACTGTTGAGCGTCCGGTTGGGACCGCTGTGAGCATTCAGAATCTGGCACCTGATGTTGCCAAACCCTCCTCATCCGTACGAAAGACTCCTGTTTCTTCAGTTGGCCCAAGTGGCATTGTTGATGAAGAATCTGATGAGATGCTGAGGCTCATCAGAAAAAGCGAGTACAACATTGTAGACCAGCTTCTACACACGCCCTCCAAGATTTCTATTCTTTCTCTACTGCTGAATTCAGAACCCCATAGGGAATCTCTGCAGAAGGTCTTGGACCTGGCATATGTTGATCACGACGTCACCCTGGAACAATTTGATAGTATTGTTGCAAACATTACCGCTTGCAACACTTTGAGCTTTTGTGACGCTGATCTCCCCGAGGAGGGAAGAGACCACAACATGGCTTTGCACATCTCTATGAATTGCAAATCTGATGCAATGTCCAATGTGTTGGTGGACACTGGATCTTCTCTTAATGTATTGCCAAAATCCACACTCTCTCGACTATCATATCAAGGTCCTCCTATGAGGCAGAGTGGGATTGTTGTGAAGGCGTTTGATGGGTCGCGCAAGACCGTGATTGGGGAAGTTGATCTCCCTATCAAGATAGGACCAAGTGATTTCCAAGTCACTTTCCAAGTAATGGATATCCACCCATCTTACAGCTGTCTCTTAGGCAGACCATGGATTCACGAGGCTGGCGCCGTGACATCCACCCTACACCAGAAGCTGAAATTTGTGAAGAACAAGAAATTGGTTGTAGTAGGGGGAGAAAAGGCTCTCCTGGTTAGCCATCTGTCTTCTTTCTCGTACATTGACGCAGAGGATGAAGTTGGAACTCAGTTCCAAGCTTTATCTATTGATGAACCAATCGAGAAGAAGTCTCCTTCATTCACTTCCTACCGAGATGCGAAGCTGGCCATCGAATGTGGTGCAGTTGCTGGATTAGGGAAAGTGCTTGAACTTGAAGACAACAAATCCCGGGCTGGCATTGGCTATGGTTCTGGGGCATGCAATGAGCAAGGTCTGTTCAAGAGTGGAGGGTTCATTCACGCCAATCAACATGAAGAAGAGGAAGCTGCTGCCATCATTAAAGAGGAAGCAGAGGACATGAACAATTTTGTTATTCCTGGTGGTGTCTGCCACAATTGGGTCGCTGTAGATGTTCCTACAGTCATCCATAGATCAGAGTAAATTGTTCATTTTGTTTAAAACCTTCTCCCATGCCAAAAGGAGAAGTGATGACATTGTTGGCGGCATTTAATACAATGATGTTTTCATTCAATTAATGCATTGTTTAACATTTGTTTTTCCTTTGTTTTCACTTTTTGCTTTTCTGCATGAAATCAGTGATCACAAAAAACCATAAAAACAAAAAAAGAGCAAACATTTTTCATCTGCATAATGGTTTGCTTGTTTAAATGCTGAAGTTTTTTCCTTAACCAAAATCATTATGCAGATTGATCCTAAAACCCATTGAACATAATGATCCAACGCCATCTCCCAATTTTGAATTCCCTGTATTTGAGGCAGAAGAAGATGACGTTGAGGGGATTCCTGATGAGATTACCCGTCTTCTTAAGCACGAAGAGAAGATCATTCAGCCACATCTCGAAGACTTGGAAACAGTCAACTTGGGGTCTGAGGATTGTGTTCGTCTGGTGAAGATCGGGGCACTTCTCGAAGGGTCTGTCAAGGAAGATTTGGTCAGTTTGCTACGAGAATATTCAGATATCTTCGCTTGGTCCTATGAAGACATGCCGGGTTTAGATACAGATATTGTGCAACATTTCCTGCCTTTGAAGCCTGAGTGCGTGCCTGTGAAGCAGAAGCTCAGAAGAACTCATCCAGATATGGCAGTAAAGATCAAAGAAGAAGTTCAGAAGCAAATTGATGCGGGGTTTCTGGTGACTTCTACATATCCTCAATGGGTGGCCAATATTGTGCCTGTTCCTAAGAAGGACGGAAAGGTCCGTATGTGCGTTGACTATAGAGATTTGAATAAAGCTAGCCCAAAAGATGATTTTCCTCTACCACACATTGACATGTTGGTAGACAATACAGCTAAATTCAAAGTCTTTTCCTTTATGGACGGATTTTCTGGATATAATCAAATCAAGATGGCACCAGAGGATATGGAGAAGACAACATTCATCACACCTTGGGGAACATTCTGTTATCAAGTGATGCCCTTCGGTTTGAAGAACGCCGGAGCCACGTATCAACGAGCTATGACTACCTTGTTTCATGACATGATGCACAAGGAGATAGAAGTCTATGTTGATGATATGATCGCTAAGTCCCGAACGGAAGTTGAGCATGTTGAGCATTTGTTGAAGCTTTTTCAGCGTTTGAGAAAGTTCAAACTTCGCCTGAATCCGAACAAATGTACATTTGGAGTCCGTTCCGGCAAATTGTTGGGTTTTATGGTAAGCGAAAGAGGTATTGAGGTTGATCCTGCAAAGGTCAAAGCAATACAAGAGATGCCTGCACCCAAAACTGAGAAGCAAATCCGAGGTTTTCTTGGCCGCTTGAACTACATTTCCAGATTTATATCCCACATGACTGCCACATGTGCGCCGATATTCAAGCTCCTCCGGAAAGATCAGTCGCATGATTGGACCGAGGATTGCCAGAAAGCTTTCGACAGTATCAAAGATTATCTGTCCGAACCTCCGATTTTGTCTCCGCCTGTAGAAGGAAGACCTCTGATCATGTACTTAACAGTTCTTGAAGACTCGATGGGTTGTGTACTCGGTCAACAAGACGAATCAGGGAAGAAGGAGTTTGCTATATACTACCTCAGTAAGAAGTTTACTGATTGTGAGTCTCGATACTCTACACTTGAGAAGACGTGCTGTGCTTTAGCTTGGGCTGCTAAGCGTTTGCGCCAGTACATGATAAATCATACAACTTGGTTGATATCCAGAATGGACCCAATTAAGTATATCTTCGAGAAGCCTGCTTTAATTGGGAGGATTGCCCGTTGGCAGATGTTGTTGTCTGAGTATGATATTGAGTATCGAGCTCAGAAAGCTATCAAAGGTAGTATCTTGGCTGACCATCTAGCGCACCAGCCGATTGAAGATCATCAGTCTGTTCAGTATGACTTCCCTGACGAGGAAATTCTGTATTTGAAGATGAAAGATTGCGATGAGCCTACACTTGATGAAGGTCCAGAACCTGGTTCCAGATGGACGATGGTGTTTGATGGCGCTGTTAATCAATATGGAAATGGAATTGGGGCAGTGATTATCACTCCTCAAAGTTCACACATTCCGTTTACAGCAAGGCTAACTTTCAAATGCACGAACAACATGGCGGAGTATGAAGCCTGTATAATGGGACTTGAAGAATGCATTGATTTGAGAATCAAGTATCTTGATGTCTATGGTGATTCGGCCCTAGTTATCAATCAGATCAAGGGTGAATGGGAGACGAACCAGCCAAGTCTCATTCCGTACAGAGATTACGCAAGGAGAATTTCAACATTCTTTACAGAAGTTGAATTTTATCACATTCCTCGAGAGGACAATCGGATGGCGGATGCTCTTGCAACGCTTGCTTCCATGATAGTGGTCAGACGGTGGAATGATGTCCCCAATATTACTGTGATGCGCTTGGACAGACCAGCTCACATATTTGCAATCGAAGAAGTGAAAGATGACAAGCCTTGGTATTTTGATATCAAAAATTTCCTCCAGAACCAGGTCTACCCGCCTGGGGCATCTGTGAAGGATAGGAAAACTTTGAGAAGGTTGTCAGGCAGTTTCTACCTCAGTGGTGAAGTGCTGTATAAGAGGAATTTCGATATGGTTTTGCTCAGATGCGTGGATAGACACGAAGCAAACCTATTGATGACTGAGGTCCATGAGGGTTCATTTGGTACTCATTCCAATGGACATGCCATGGCTAAGAAAATGTTGAGAGCGGGCTATTATTGGCTGACAATGGAGTCTGACTGTTGCAAGTATGTGAAGAAATGTCACAAGTGTCAGATTTATGCGGATAAGATTCATATTCCTCCGACACTCCTGAATGTGATTTCATCACCATGGCCTTTCTCTATGTGGGGAATCGACATGATCGGCATGATTGAGCCGAAAGCATCCAACGGGCATCGGTTTATTCTCGTAGCGATTGATTACTTCACCAAATGGGTTGAAGCCGCTTCATACGCGAATGTAACCAGACAGGTGGTTGTGAAGTTTATCAAGAACCAGCTGATTTGCCGTTATGGTGTGCCAGAGAGGATCATTACTGATAATGGATCCAATCTGAACAATAAGATGATGGATGAGTTGTGCGCTGAATTCAAGATTGCACACCATAACTCCTCTCCTTACAGACCTAAGATGAATGGGGCTGTTGAAGCTGCTAACAAGAATATCAAGAGGATCATCCAGAAGATGACTGTCACGTACAAAGATTGGCATGAGATGCTGCCATTTGCTTTGCATGGATACCGTACGTCTGTACGCACTTCAACAGGGGCAACCCCTTTTTCTCTTGTTTATGGCATGGAAGCCGTTCTCCCAGTAGAGGTGGAGATCCCATCAATGCGAGTCTTGATGGAAGCCAAGTTGCCTGATGCTGAATGGATTCAGAGTCGTTATGACCAGTTGAATTTGATCGAAGAGAAGCGATTAACTGCCATGTGTCATGGTCAGTTATATCAGCAGAGAATGAAGAAAGCATTCGATAAGAAGGTCAAGCCTCGTGTGTTCCGAGAAGGTGACCTCGTGCTCAAGAAAGTTTTGTCTTTCGCGCCCGATTCCAGGGGCAAGTGGACTCCAAACTACGAGGGTCCATATGTTGTTAAGAGAGCCTTTTCAGGCGGTGCTTTAATGCTTACAACAATGGATGGGGAGGATTTCACTCGTCCTGTGAATTCAGATGCAGTCAAGAGATACTTTGCCTAAAAAAAAAAAAAGTAAAAAGTAAAAAAAGAAAAAGTATATGCAAATGAAAAAACAGAATAGCTCGCTAAGTTGAAAACCCGAAAGGGCGGCTTAGGCAAAAATGAGCGTCTCGGTGGAGAACCCGCAAGGGCAATCCAGGCAAAAATTAGAGACTTGAAAAAAGAGAATATTTGCATCCCGCTAGATTGAGTACCTCACCCTGGGGCAATCTAGGCAAAAATTAGGGATTTGGCAAATAACTGCATCCTGACAAGACTTTCTGGTTTATCGGTCGTCATTTCGTCAGAAGATTCTCGATTCGTCGTCAACCGAAGCTTCGGATACATCGAGATTCAAATTGGTAGAGAGAGGATCATTATGTTCAATGTAGCCCTCTTCCAATATATATCACTGATTTCAAATTTGTACAGATCTATGGAGTCTTGTCATTTGCAGGCTACCATTCCATCAAATCAATTTGAGCTTTTATCCAATTATTTGCACTCTTATTTGTTTCAATTCAACAAATGTTTTGCGTGTTTTAAATTGATAAAATATCATTGTTTTAAACAAATCAAAATTTTTCAAAAAAAATTGTTTTAAACAAAGTGAACATTCACAAGATTGAAAGGATACTCAAGAATATCTCAGTGCTCTCCCGAGGGTGGCATGATTTCCAACAGGTAGGACATTGGTTCATATTCCTGGTTTGGTGGTATCTTTTTTCTTCAGATCTTTGTTGGGGTTGTTCCTCAAATAGAGTTGTTGTTGGGGTTGTTCCCCCAGTATAGTCGCAAGCAGAGTGTTGTTGAAGACTTCGTTTTCTCCAGCAGCAGTTTTCCCAGCATGGGTGTTTCCTTGTGAGTTTCGGCGGTTGATGGTTTGTCATCTTGGTGCCCCGTCACTTTCACCAGTGGGTCGTATGCCCCAGACTTTATTTGTCTCCTCAGCAGTCATGAGTAGAGCTGTTATTGATATCCCCATCGGATTCGCGAGCAGAGTTGTTATCACTCTTCCCAGTGCAATTGCCAGCGGAGTTGTCTGTTTCCTCAGCACGATCGCTTTCTTTTGAAGACTCGGTAAGTCAGCAGTTTGATACCCGGTACTTTACCTTTTCCCCGGCGAAGTCGTCTGCGGAATTGTTGCTATCTCTCCATCAGAGTTTGTTCTCTTCAGCAGAGCAGGATTTATTTTCCTATTCAGCGGTTGATTGGGTCGACATCCCAGTGTTTTCAACCATCTTTTTTCTCAGCATAGGCTGCAGAGTATTTGTTATGGCAATTTCGCCTGTTGAGTACTCCTTCAATCCCCGGTATGGTCGGATGATGGCCCTACCATCCAGAGAACGGATTGATTTCCTGACTGTTTGTGATCCCCAATAGAGTGGCTTATATTGCAGAATCTACTTGTTGTGATCAGTTTGCTATGCATATTCTTTCCCAAGTAGAGTGGTTCGTTGCAGAATCTACTTGTTTGATCTGTCCTCCCTCAGTGGGTTGTTCCCCAAGAGAGTAGCCGACAGTTTTCCCCAGTAGAGTTGCTTATGCAGTTAGATTCTATTTGGATGATATCACTCTCCCTCAGTGGGTTGTTCCCCAGCGGAGTTATGTAGATTTGCTTCTACAACAGTTCGTGCTTGTGCAATGCATCCTTTTGTTTCTCAGTTGACACTGAGATCCCCTGCAGATACTTTGGGACTTCTCTTGTTCCCCTACAGATTCGTCTTGGTGGCTGCTTTGCCCATTGTGACTTTCTGTACCCTGATTGGTTTGTTTCCTGATATCTCTGATCCTCTGCTTCTTCAGCAGTACCCGCAGATCTTTGCTTTACAGCATGAAGATCTCCGCAGATTGGCTCTCCAGCTGGTTGTTCCCCTGGAAGTATAATACCGGACGTTTTGATTCCTGAACCTGTTTGTGTTGGAGTTGTCTGTTTTGTCAGCATTCATCAAACATAAATCACGCATATTCATGCATACTCAAAAACATTCAGATATTCATGTTGCATTTCTTGCCATGTATCTTTTGCTTGTCGTGTTCTCCTGCACGGGTGATATAGATCTCTTTATAGATCTCCCCAAGCAGATGTCGGGTGTTTAAAATCTCTCCATATAGAGTCAGCCCCATAAGCAGAAAATGTTGCCTTTCCTTCTGCAGTTCCCCACTGAGATATATCCTCGTGGATGACGGTTTCTTCTGTTTCCTCCCAACACATATATTGGGATGGATGCTCCTATTTGAGTTACATCCTCATTAGGACGTGTCTTGATTCAGTCTGTCTTTTCGGATTATTCCCGAATTGGCTATTTGTCAAATGTCTTGTGCTTCCCAGTGGGTTGTTCCCCAGCGGAGTAATTTTGGGCCGCTACCCTCATACATGTGGTTATAAGTCCTACTTTTCCTGGCTTTCTTGACAGAATTTGTGGTTATACACCTTTTATTCTCCAGCCAGAGTTTTGGTTTTCTACCTAACAGTCGATAGTTGTAAATCCTATTTTCCTGCTCTCCAGCAGTTTGTGGTTTGTTATAAACCCTATTTTGGTTTCCCGTGCGGATTTGTGATTCGTTCTATCCCCACGTGGAGTTGTTGGTCTTCTACCCCGTATTCGGTAGATGTAAACCCTAATTTTGTGGTCACCTCCACCCTTTTTGGCCCTCTGCCTACGAACCAGCGGTCGTAAGTCCTATCTTTGCGGTTTTTCTACTTACAAACCGGTAGTCATAAACCCTGTTTTCTCCACTTGCAGAGTTAACTTTGTTGTTCATCTCAACCGATGACAATTTCCCTTGTGGTTATCTTCATCTAGTTCTTGATGTTGATTTTTCCTTTGCTTGGATAAGTTGCTCAGATCAGCACTTATATCCCTCGCAAGTCTTTTGTGGATAATTGCCGTATGCTAGCAATTTTATCCCCAGTAGGTCCTTTCACCTTGTGTCAGTGATTGTGTTCCCTGGATCATTGGTTTTCACCAGTGAATCCTCAGCAGATCGCCTTTCATTTACCCTTTTGTCGGTAATGTCTGTTGCTCCTTTTGATTGGTCATCATTATATACCTATTCTGGTATCCTGATGCCTTTCTTTTCGGATTTTTATCCTATAAACAACCTACAACCCGGTTAAGGATAATCTTCCATGCGAGGTTATTATTCACGTTTTGACGGCTATGAATAATATGTCTCATGCGCTCTTTGGTCGGAATCCTTTGTTGATCTTCCCCAGTCGAGTAAGATTCGTTTTCCTGTTGTGGAATCGAATGTCCATCCTATAAACAAGTTGCTGTTCTAGCTTTCTTCAGGGTGATGAGTGTTTTGGAACACAAACCAATTCACGTCTTCGGATTTTATCCTACAAACAATCTACAACCCGGTTCAGGATAATCTTCCTTTGTGAGTATTCCATCCACGTTCTGACGGTAATGGATATTATATCTCGTTCACTCTCGAGTCAATCTTTTGATTGTTTTCTCCGCAGAGTCAGATTCGTATTCCTTGTGGAATCGAATGTCCATCCTATAAACAAGTCTGCTGTTCTAGCTTTCTTCAGGGTGATGAGTGTTTTGGAACACAAACCAATTCACGATTTCGGACTTTATCCTACAAACAACCTACAACCCGGTTCAGGATAACTTTCCATGCGAGTACATTATCTACGTTTTGACGGCTATAGATAATATATCTCATGCACTCTCTTGTCGAACACTTCGTTTGTTTCCCCAACTGAGTAAGATTTGCATTCTTTACAGAATCAAATATCCATCCTATAAACAAGTTTGCTTTCGCTCTCTTCAGGATGATGAGTGTTTTGGAACACACACCAATTCACGTCTTTGGTCGGTCACCTGTTACATACCTACAACCCGGTATCCTTGGTGTTCCTTCCTGATTTTTGTTACCCTTATACCCGGTAACACCTCATTCTTTGGTGCTTCCTCAGTGAAGTTTTCCCGTTGCTTCTCCCCAGGAGTCAGCTTGTGTCTCTCCAATGGATTTATTTTCCTTTGGATTTCTTTTCCCAGTGTGAGTCCTTCACTCCCCAGTGAGGCCTACAGTCTGTTTTCTGTTATCTTCTAATCAGAGTCGTGTCTTGTTCACGCTGTGTCAGTGTTGTTTATCCCCAACTAAAGTCTTGTCAGAGTCTCTGTTCCTGGTGAGTGTATTACTCCGATAGGATCGTCTTTTCTTCTGTGTTAACCATATTCGCCACAGAATTTGTGTCTTTTGCATACATACATTTGCATCATGAGGTCTCTTAGGGACCAAAATTTGTCTCATTACTGTTATTTAAGCCCATTCTACCGCGTCGAGATGAAGATTTCTAAACTTCACTTCTCCGGCTAGCATGACCTTAAATAGGGGCATCTGTAAGACCCCAATTTTGGCCCTAAGATCCCTCATGGCCCATATCATCTCATATCATAGCCTCAAGGATCATTGCATGCCTTTGCTTCCCTCCTAGTGGATAGGTTGCCTTGTGTGTATGGTTCTTGATCACCAAGCATGTTTTGCATTTGTATATTATTGCTTTTCATATGTTTATCATCCAAAAAGTACAAAAATATTGTCAGTCTAACCTTGTTGCTTGCAGTTGAAGCAATTATCAGCAATTAGGTCAAAGACAGTCAACAGTCAGTCAAAGCAATGGATGATGGCCATTCTTGCAGAATTTGGGCACCATGACCAATAATCAAGAGTTCACACAACTTGGGACATCATTGGAAATCAAGGTCTCAAGGAATTAGGGTTTGGAATTCATCAGAAGTGGTTCAATCATGCAAAACCCTAGAAAAGTCAACAGAAAGTCAAACTTGGTCAACTGGCCATTTAATCAGTGATTTGATGGATGGAATTGATTTGAAGGAGTTCATTCATGTCTATACAAGCCTCATATGTCATGTCCAACCTCATCATGGAAGAATTTGAAGTCAAACAGAAAATTTCCAGAAATGGAAACTGGACCTGTAACTGAAACCTGCCATAAATGGAAAGTCTTGGTCCTCAAACTTACATCATGATACAAGCTTCAAATGAATTTTTGCCCAACATGAAAGTTGAAGATCTTGTTCTCCCATTTCCAAAAAGTCCAAGAACTCTCAATTCCCATGTGTGGTTGGCTAGTTATGATCGAATCGATTTCAGAAAATCTTGAACTTCAAAAGGCCATATCTCTCAAACCGTTTGACCAATTTTGGTGGGGTTTTTTCCTACAAGTCACATTTGATCCCCTCTTTCCAAAAATATAAATTTCATGAGCCAAAACTTCACCAATCAAAATGGCATATTTTGACATTTCTCATTTAAATGCAAGTTTGACCAAGAGTTGACTTTTTGATATAAACATTTTTTCAACATTTGGCCAATTGGAACAGCTCATAAATGTCATTTAGAATGTGTTTGCAAGCCCATTTTATGCAGTACATGAGGCCATTGTTTGGTTGCTTGAATTGGAAGAAAAGTACAATTTCACCATACTTGTCCATACCATCCACCATGCTTTGCCTTGGTACCTTCAAACAGAAACTTAAACTTCATTTTTCTGTCATTAGAGACCTCATCTTGCAGCCTAAACCAACAACAATAGAAGGCCATGCTTAGTTGCTTAAAAAGTGGAGAGCAAGTACATGTTTTCATGGAATTCATCCTACAGCCATGCCTAGAACCAGAAGGCAGCAGGATTGCCCATAATTTTCTGTCACTGATAGCAGCAATGGCAGCATGAAAAACCACAATTGAAGGACATTGCCTTGCCACCAAAAGCAGGACCCAACAGCAGTTTATTTTTTGGGTGATGCATTTTCTGTCCTTTCGAAGACAGTAGCAGCAAGGGCAGCAGGAAAACCATTTGACCAAAAGCTAAAAAACTTGAAAAAGAAATTGGATCCTGCTAACATCCAACAGCAGTAAACCAAGCTCTCTCATTTTCCCTCAAGGCCATTTTTCACATTTTGATTTTTTCTGCTAAAAGCTCTAAAGACCACGAGCCCTTCTTGCTCACTCCATCACTTGGACAATCTTTGGAAACAGTTTTCACCACCAAATCTCACCTGTGCAGCCTCTTTCTCACTCTGTTTTTCAAAGCACACAACAATGGCAGTTAGAGCTGTGAAGTTTTCAAGCAAGTGTGAGCTGGTTTTCTTCAAGCATTCAATATTGCCAAGCATAAGAGCCACCTGTTTCAGCACAACAACCTCAAAACATCACTGCTTCCTCCATTTCTTCATAACCAAGTAAAAATCTTGATCTCTTCATTCTCTATGCCATGCCATGTTTTAGCTAGTTTGTGTTGTGTTGATTTTCATGAACTTTAAATGGTTTGAAATGGTTGAGTATGCTGTGAGAAAAATGAATTTCATTGTTTATGCTCAAATGAGTTTTTGCTCGATTTGCATCATTCATGTTGAACTAGTGAAAATGAACACTATATTTGTATCTTATATGGTCTGATGATGCTGTTGATGTGCTTGCCATGAATTTCTGGTCATTTTAATTTTTGCTCATGCTTGAATATTGAAGATGATGATACCTTGCAGTAAAACCCTAGACCCAGTTTTTTCCAGAAATTCGCATGAGTTCGTGTTTTGCTTGTTTGTGTTGAGGCTGCATAAGTACCATTGCCATATTGTGTTTTTCTTTCTGTTGGAATTTTGTTGTTGGGTGAGGAACATAAGTTTGACCTGCTGCTGCTGTTAAACCTTAAACTGTCCAGATTTTTTCCATCGTGTTTGGTTTTGTTGCTCATGATGCATGATGTATTTCATTGTTTTGATGCTTGGTCGAATTTTGTTTATGTTGTTGATTACATGAATGCCCTGCTGTCCATGCCAAACCTTAAACTCAGCCCAGCAAGTTTTCATGTTTGTTTTGGTTTGTTATTTGTAATGTGGATTACATGAAGAACATTATCACTGACATTGCTGTGTGAATGAGTCCATTTGAAGTTTGTTATTTGATGTCTGAACATGATGAACATGAGCTGCCATGCTGATTAAACCCTGCTGCAGTTTTGAAACCCCATGAACATTGTCCTGAAATCCATATGACTGTGTTGTATGCTGTTGACTGCTTGCTATGTGAACATTGCCAAATGCTATGCTGTTGTGTGTTTGATGTTTGAATTTGCTTGGATGTTGATTGAATGTGTATGAAGTTGCCAAACCATGCTGTTAAACCCTAGGGTTTATGTTGAAACCCAGAAAATTCATCCATTGGCGCATGTACTGTTCCATTGGCTGAGAGCCAATAGGAACATTTCCTTTCGCAGGGCCAAAACGCAGCACTTCAATAAGTAGGGCGCCTAATTACACAAATGCCATCGGTTGACCATGTTTGACCCATTGTTCCATGTTATTTGCTCATGTTGCTTCAATTATTTACTCAAGTTCCAAAATTCATTTCTCTCTCAAATTTCATCCAAAAATCATGAAACTTTTTGCATCATGTCCATGAAGATGTCTAGTATTTTATTGTGATTTTTAATTAATTTTCCATTGGCTGGATTTTAATTGATAATTATTTTCTTGACATGTATGCATAATTGATACATTTTGCCATTTCAATTGTGAAATACTCATGTTGAATCCAATGAGCCTGAAATTTTTTGTGGTGAAACTAGACACATTGACCTTTGTTTCCATATAGAGTTTATGCATTTCCCATTTGTGGTTTGTGAGTTATGATTTTTTTGAATTAGGGTGTGACAATTTGTGTCACACCATTGATGTCCAACTTCATGATTTTCATTACCATGTTTCCTTACATCCAAATGACCCCAAATTTTGCATGAACCTACTCTCACATGTCTAGTTTGTGTATGAATTTTCTTGGAATTAATTGTGCTGGTTTTCCATTTGATTGTGAATTTTCTTCCCTGCCTAGTCTATGGTTGACTTTTTGTGCTACACATTGCCATTTCATTTGTGAAATTCTCACATCATATTGTATGACCATGAAATTTCATATGTGATAACTAGACATCTTGACCTTTGCATTGGTGTTAACCTCATTCATTTCTCTTCTGTTTTCAAATTGATATGATTTTTTGAAGTTGACCTACGCTTGTTGACTTTCATTATGCTTACTTGAATTTTGTTGACTTCTTGATTTTAATTGACTGCCTTCCTCTCATCCAAATGCAATGAAATTTGACATGTCTACCATGATAGATGTTAGGTTTGAATGTGATTTATTTCATAATTTTTGAGATTGTTTGGGTTGACTTTTGGATGAAGTCTTGCTGTTGACCTATTTGTGCTCTTTCTTGCCATGCTTTGCATTCTTTTGCATATGAAATGACAATGATGCATGATTTGATTATGAATCCAATTGAGATTGCTTCTTAAATGTTTGAACATGAATTGGGTTGACTTTCCTTTGCTGTTTGACTTTTTTCTTTCACCTTTGACCCTAGGCTAGTCCTAGTGGTCTTTTGAGCTTACATTTGAGCTATTGTTTCAGGTTAAGCACCAATGCCTCAAAGACCATTCATATTTGATTGAGTTGGATCATATATCACGTGCTAACCCTTGTTTTGTAGGTTGACTCATGTAACTTGAGTCTTTGTGCCTTGCACAATTGGTCCCTCTGTGGTTGACTATTGGTTCATTTCCTTTTGATTTTATCTGTTGAACTGTTTACTAATTGGTTTGCCTTTTTTAGGTACTTTAGTTGCTTAAGTTCTTTGAACTTGCTTGCTTTGCTATTTAGCATTTGCTTTGAGGTATAAACCTTTCTTCTTCATGTAGTCTGGAGACCCGGTCTGTTATTTGACCGGGCAAACTGTCTGAAGTCCTCCTTAAGAGGCAATGCCTGTGTGTGTTTAAAATTGTCCCAAGCAGGAAAAGTCCTCATTTGAGGCAATTGGTGGAAGGTAGGGATAAGCAATCTATCCCCCACTATTCAGTGTGTCCTCTCCTTGCTCCCATTATATGGTTGAAGCATTGAGATAAAAACCCAAGATCTAATCGAGTCAATAAAGGGGAAAGAGTTCCATCTTTCTGAACTCCCCCACTTTCTATTATTTGATGCTCTCTCTGACCTGAGATAGAAGCAATGAGGCACACCCCTCATCTCCTATTCATCTGCTTCACCTTAGCCTCTCAATGGCAAGGTTAAGAGCGACCTTCACCTATTACAGTGGACTTTCAAAGTCAAACCCTCTTGTGTGAGCCCCCCATTGTTTGGCCATAGAGTGTGCTGTTTGCTATTCATTGATTGATTGATTGCTTCATATGCACTTGTTTGCCTGTATGCTATGCATTTATCATCATCAATTGCCATTAATGCATGATCATCTCATTTGCTTTTGTGATGCTATCATTGTTGTTTGCCCATTGAGGACAATTGTAAGTCCATCTCTTTTGGCCATTTGCTCCTATGATATGGAAGGATAGAGTGTAAGACCTCATTGGTCACTCATAGCTTTTGTTTTGTTTGTTTGATTGTGAGGAAGCAATTGTAAGTCCCTGCAAGTTGGCATTTGCTCTCCTGTGATCATGTTGCATTGTTTGATTGTATGTGAGGATACAACTGTAAGTCCCTGCAAGTTGGCATTTGTTTCCTAGGATCATACTGTGTATGTGAGAGTAAGCCCAGACAGATTGGCATCTAACATCCATGTTTTGCTTTTGTTTGTCTATGTGAGGTTGCAACTGTAAGTCCCTGCTAGTTGGCATTTGCTTTCCTATGATCATATGTTGGAGATTGGTGTAAATCCATCTAGTGGTATCCGGTATCCGCTTTTGTTTGTGAGATTGGAGTAAGACCATTGAATGGCATCCGGTATCATTTGTTTGCTTACATTATTATTATTCATTGCCTATTCCAAAGGACACACTTGAATCATCTTCTATATGATTTCAAGAAGTGAACCTTCTAAGAAGTTTTACTATCCATACTCATCCATTCATCCCCATTATGTCCTAGAACCTTTTCACATTCTTTACTTTCAAGCTCGACATAGACATTGTGCAAACTTCTTCATGTTTTCTAACTAAAAACCTGGATTCAAGTCCTTGACTCTTTTCCAAACTCCATTTCATAATACTTATCTGAATCAATCTTAATCATACTTTGACTCCTTTCATAATCACAATCAATTAACTTCACTCACTTACTTGTTTCGGCTTTGTCCATCAATCTTTTCATGCATTAGCCATAGGCTTCAATTATCATTGCGGTTGATGTAAATCTTGCCTATCCTTAGTGAGTCGACAGTAAGACTTCCGTACTAAAAACAGGGTTAACCCCTCCAGTACGTCGAAGCTATCCTCGCATGGTGGATGTTGGTTTTGGTCGAGTTTTCTCCCATTGATAATGAAAAGCCTCAGTGCTATTGTTTAAAATTGAATCCATCAACCTTTTTGAAATCTTTTAGCCGAACTACGGCGTTTTGATCCTTACCTTTGATGGAAGGTACGTAGGCAGCGGGTTCATCCGTTCAAACCCAATAATAAAATTGTATATTCTTTTCTCATCATCCCAATCATGTTTGCACAATACTTATGTCATAACAAATAACAATTTAGTACAACAAGTGTGAAAAGGGCTCCCTAGGAGTACCTAGGACGTAGTGGGTGCCTAACACCTTCCCATTGCGTAATTTACCCCTTACCCAGACTCTCTGATCTTTTTATTAGTTTTCTACGTGTAAAACTTCTTAGGCTTTTGTTCGCTTTTTAGCCAGTCCTTTGGATAAATAAAAGTGCGGTGGCGACTCGAAAATCATTGTATGCTTTGCTTATGGTTTAATCGATAAATCATATAGCGACGAATACACCGCTACATCTGCCAATTGCCTTATCAAAGGACTTTTCCTGCTTGGCACAAAAATAAACATTCACAAACATTGCCTCTTAAGGAGGGCTTCAGATAGGTGTCTGCCCAAGTAACAGGACAGGTCTTCCAGACTACATGAAGTCAGAGAAATTATACCTCAATGCTTAAGCAACCAAGCAAAAGCAAAAGCAAGTTCAAAAGAACTTAAGCAACTAATGTACCTGAAAAAAATCTAACTCAATCAGTATACAAGTCAAAAAGTCAAACAGACAACCAATAGTCAACAGTCAACAGTGCACAGTCAAACAAACAATGCAACAAGGTGCAAGCCACAAGCTCAACTCAAATGAGCTAATATCAACCTACAAAACAACTCAAGATTAGTCAACATCAAACAATTAACCAACTCAAATGAGTGAATCAATTCCATCATGGCCATGTACTTCTTAACCTGAAAACAAAGCTCAACTGTGAGAGGCAAACCACTAGGACAAGGCCTAGGGTTTGAAAGTTATGCATGTTTGAAGTTCCATGTTCACTTGGCCAAGTTTTGATCATATCTCCTCAACCACACATGAGAAATTGATGATCTTGGACTTTTTGGAAATGGGAGAGAAAGATCTACAACTTTAATGTTCCACAAAATTTCATTTAAAGCTTTCTTGATGATGTAATCTTGAGTTGAAAACATTTCCATTTTTGGCAATTTCAAATTACAAGTCACTTTCTATTTTTGGAAAGTTTTGTCCTGACTTTATTTTCTTCAATGTTGATGTTTGAAATGTCAAATCAGACTTGTTTGAACATGAATGAAGTATTTCTAACCACTTCCCACCTCCAAATCCAACAGTTGACTTGTGGTTGACTTTTGTAGTTGATAGATGACTTGGTCATGCACAGATGAATTTGAGCCTCAATCTCCTGATGAAATGGCTCCAAGATGAAACCCTAGCTTATAAAAGCTCCATAAAACCACGTAATGATCCCCATCTCAATGAAGACCTCATCTCCTTGAAAAACCCTGATTGGCACAATGCAACTGATTAGGGTTGACCAGAGGTCAAAACCCTAATCCCAAGGCACATGATTAGGCACAATGAACCTCTTGGTGATGATAAGACCACGATGATGGTGATGTACCACTTCAACCAAGATGATACCCAATCTCCTTGAGGAACCAAGGAACCCTAATTGAAGCACAAACCTCAAATGATTAGTGATCAATTCATGAGACCCTCAAGCTTGAATCTTTTTAACTTCTCCATCTTCTGATAAAGACCTAGGAGGATGACTTGCTCATTGTTTCCACATGATATGCAAAGATGCAATGACTAATGTCCTAAAAAAATGAAATGCAATATGCTAAGCTAGTCCCCAGAGAGGAGGGCAAATTTTGAGGTGTTACAGGAGGTTGCCTAGATTCTAAGTCCATTTGTCCAAGATCAAGCCAACGGTCCACTCAAAAGTTTTTTTTAGGGTTTTTGTTATTATTATGTACATAAATGGTCAAAGACCACACAAACAAGCAAAGTACCTGTCGCTACCCCAAAATATGGTCGTCGCAACCACGAACAGGTTCGGAAGTCGGTTATGCAAGGGGAAGGTATTAACACCCCTCACATCCATGGTACTCCATGGGAACCATCTAGGATGTTTACGCTTATGTGTGTATTATTTATCGAATGCTTGTTTGCCAAAGGTTTACGGAGTGGAGGTAGATTTTAAATTAGTGTGCTCGCCAAGGAATGGATCCTTGTGCCTACGTATGCCCACTTGTTGAAGTGAGAAATCAGAGCGTTCGTAGTTCATGGTTTTGAAATTTGTTTGTGTTTGTTTTGTTGATTTTATTACCTTGAAGAAGGGTTTTCGATTGTGTCGCCCTAAGGCTCAAACAAAAGGTTTGAATGCGTTGAGTTGTTTTTATATTTTGAAGAAATGAGTTATTGATTTTGGATTGCACTAAAGACTATGGATAAAGGTGAATACCTCAAACGGTCAAGCCAAACCGTCTTGTGTTCGAAGCATTCAGAATGAGTGTAGGAAAGCTCCAGTCTCATCCCTTCTTTATCGCTTAAGGCTCGTGACGTACAATCCTAATTGCAATTTATTGTGTTTTTGAATTTGATTTGGAAAATGACCACTTGACGTTGGATCAATGGTTTGTTTATTGTTTTTGATTTGAAAAAAGGACCACTTGACGTTGGATCAAGGGTTTGATTATTGTTTTTTATTTGAAAAAAGGACCACTTGACGTTGGATCAAGGGTTTGTTTATTGAATTTGATTTGGAAAAGAGACCACTTGCCGTTGGATCAAGGGTTTGTTTATTGTTTGCGAAATGGTGAACGTTCCTAATGCCTAAGGAGTAGCTAACAAGCAATAAAAGAAATCAAGTAAGTGCGTACATCGGAAAGGGGAGGGGGGGTACATGTAAAGTACAAGGGATGTGCGAAAGTAAAATCATTCAAATGAAAGCAAATTCTAAAATCTAAACTCTATCTAAACATGCATTAGAACCAAGGTTAACCATATGAGAAATAATAGCTAGGTTAATTGAAAAATTCTATAAGTCCTAAAACTAAGGGAGCATGCAAGATTGAATTACTTCTAAGTCTAGGGGTAAAATTACCATTTCATCATTTATGGATTAATATTGAATTATTTCTATTTACGAAATTCTATTAAAACCATTAAATCTAAGTAATTCTAATTATTCTAAATCCTAAATTAATCTAATTTTAATACTCCTAATTAAACTCTAGAATTCTAACATTAAATTAATATCAATTAATTCTAATATTTCTAATTAACTAATCCTAAAATTAACTCTAATATTAATCTCTAATAATATTTCTAATTACTTCTAAACTATCTTTCTAATATTTTTTAAACATTTTAATCAAAGTTTAATATTTCTAACAATTATTCTAATTCTAGTAATCTAATTAGAAATCTAAAATCTAGTTATCTAAAACAGTAGCCTAAATTTAATATTGCTAATTCTAGCTAATTCTAATGACTATTTAATCCCTAAATCCTCTAATTATCCTCTAAAATACATGTTAACTCTAAATCAAATGTTAAGTCCTGATTAATCTCTATGTTACTAATCACAGAAGAGGAGTAAGAAATTAACACCAAAGGCCTGAACAGAAACCAAGGAGCCAAGGCCCATTGGCCTTTTCCTATGCATGCAGGGGAGTGTCGAACCTACGGTAGGTGCAAAGAGCACACAAACTAAAGAAACTGAGGGATTATCTTCCTTTGGAACCAACAATGTTCTTGAGGCCCAGACCGCCTCCATCATCAACCAGCTCACACACACGCGAGATCCTCATTGCCTCTGGATGCAGAAAGCCACTGTGACGGAAAGAAAAAAGACTGATCGTACCTCGTTCATCGTCGACGATCCACTTGCGTTCTTCGCATAGGTTTCATCTCCGGTTCGCGCCATCAATTATGCAGATCCGTACTTTGTGCGTCATGTTACAGTTGAAGGACGGAGAACCGAGGTTTGTGCTTGATTGTCGTGCGATGTTGTTATCACGGTTGACGAACGGAGTTCGATCGCTGCTAACTGAAGATGAACGAAACCGATTCAGACCGTGCGCCTTCGAGACCGAGAACGACTTCGTGCTCTTAGTCTTCTGCTTCCATTCCTTTCTTCTGTTTCAACGTTGCTTCCGAGTCGTGGTTTTGACGCCGCTTTTGGTTGTTATAAGTTGAAGACAGTTGAAGGATTGGAGTTGGATTGAAGGATGAAGAGAAGTGAATCGAAGTTGTGAAGGTTTCGGTTGCGGTGGAAGCGGTGGTGGCTCTTTGAAGAAGAAAGAGGAGGTTGAAATGGTGGTTCTTTGGAGAAGAAAGAGGAGGTTGAAGTGGCGGTTAACGGTTTTGTGAGTTTGTTACGGTTGTTGAAGGAAGTGAGAAGAAGCTCGGTTAGGGAGGGTTTTGCAGAATGAAGAAGGTAGAAGGTGATGAAGTGGAATCCCCGGAAGAATGAGAGGGAGTGAAGGTAAGCTTTTATAGATTTCTGAGTTTCTTTCTCCTCTCATTCTGTTATGAATTGGTTACCGATTTTGTTAGGTTGTTTTGAGTTTGTTATGAATTCTGTTAGACGGAATTTCTTGGGACGAGCTTTGTTAGTTTCAATTATACTGAATGTCAAGCTAATGTGAAGTTCTTCTATTAGAGAGTATTGTTAGAAGCTTGACAGGTGAATTGTTTTTGGGTTTGCACGGCCTGAAGTATCCATGTTGCAGTTTGCTACATGCGTGCGTTCTGTTTTCACTTTTGGCTGTTGTTAAGATTTATTTATTTATTTATTTGTTTTAGAAATGTTTCTGTTTAAAATTAATGGCAGTTGCTAAAACCTGGTCTTTGGGAATTGTGTGTTAGTTGGTTAGTGGATAGCTAGTTTTTAGGAAAACTGGAAACAGCGGTTACACTTTGTAATGCCTACAAAAGGGACCTATTCTTATGAATAAAATTATCCAGTATTTTGTTTCTCTTATATCAGTGGTATCCATAGCCTCGTTACATTAGAGGGATTGCAGTGAGAAAAAAAATACTGCGAGGGAGAGAACCAGGAAAAGCTGTAATTTTTTTTCTCACAAATGACTTCAGAAAATGGCTTTGTGCAAGCAGCTATCCACGCTTTGATGGTCACTATGACCATTGGAGCATGCTCATGGAGAACTTCTTGAGATCCAAAGAATACTGGACGGTTGTTGTTTCTGGTATAGCAGAACCTGCAGCAGATGCTGCGTTGTCAGACGGGCAAAAGACGGAGCAGGAAGGACTAAAGCTGAAGGATCTCAAACCAAAGAATTATCTTTTCCAAGCAATTGACTGATCAATTTTGGAAACCATTCTTTGCAAGGACACTGCAAAGCATATTTGGGATTCCATGAAGAAGAAATACCAAGGTACAACAAGAACAAAGATGCAGCAGCTTCAATCACTTCGTTTGGAGTTTGAATTACTTCGAATGAAATCAGGAGACTCAGTTACAGACTACTTTTCAAGAATGATGGCTATCGTTAATAAGATGCGGATTCATGGAGACAAGACAACAGATGTCACCGTTGTTGAGAAGATTCTTCGATCCTTGACACCAAAATTTAATTTTGTTGTCTGTTCGATAGAAGAAGCAAATGATGTGGATGAACTTTCAATTGATGAATTGTAAAGTTCCTTGTTGGTTCATGAGAAAAAAATTAACCAGCAGGAGAAAGAAGAACAAGCATTGAAGGCCGTATCCGAAAATCACACCATATCTAGTGGAGGTGATAAAGGACGAGATAGAGGAAGACATCGAGGCAGAGGAGGCAAAAATAACTATGATCGGGTGAACCAACAAAATTATCAGCATCAAGAAAGTTATTTTCAAGGAAGAGGAAGAGGACGTGGAGGCCATCAATTAACAAAGTTATTAAACAAGTCCAATATTGAATGCTACAGATGCCATAAGTATGGCCATTACAAGTCAGAATGCAGAACAAATTTGAGATATCAAAGAGGAGAAAAATCCAACTTTGCAGAAAGATAGGAAGAGGTGTCTCTTCTAATGGTATGTCACGTGAAGGAAGAAATTCAACCAAACTTGTGGTATTTGGATACTGGCTGCAGCAATCATATGTGTGGTGATAAGAAGGCATTCTCTGACTTAGACGAATCATTTCGTAGCACTGTTAAATTTGGTGACAACTCTACTGTGTCTGTCATGGGAAAAGGAACAATTGCCATTCATACAAAAAAAGATTATGTTCAAACTATTTCTAATGTTCTTTTTGTTCCAGATTTGAAAACAAATTTACTAAGTGTTGGTCAGCTTCAAGAAAAGGGATATGGAATCTATGTCAAAAATGGAGTTTGCAGAATTGAAGATGAAAAATTGGGTTTGATAGCTCAAGTGAACATGACAGCTAATAGAATGTTTCCATTGTATCTACAAGATAATACTCAATCATGTCTTTATGCAAGGTTAAAAGAAAAGGAATGGCTTTGGCACTTTCGCTACGGGCATCTTAGTTTTGGTGGGTTAAAGACTTTACAACAAAAGAATATGGTGACAGGTCTTCCTCAAATCACAATCCCCTCTGAAGTATGTGAAGAGTGTGTCGTTAGCAAACAACACCGGAATCAATTCCCACAAGGAAAATCATGGAGGGCAAAGGCTACATCAGAGCTTGTTCATTCAGATATATGCGGACCAATTACTCCATGTTCCAATGGAGGCAAGAGGTATATAATTACTTTCATTGATGATTTTAGTCGTAAAGTCTGGGTTTATTTCTTGCAAGAAAAATCTGAAGCATTTCTAGCATTTAAAAGCTATAAAGCATTGGTTGAAAAAGAGGTAGGCAGTCCAATCAAAGTTCTGCGCACAGATCGCGGTGGAGAATATTGTTCACATGAATTTGCAAATTTTTGTGAGACTCATGGAATCAAAAGGCAGCTTACAGCAGCTTATACGCCCCAACAAAATGGCGTATGTGAGAGGAAAAATCGCACTATTATGAATATGGTGCGTAGCATTTTGTCAAGGAGTTGTATTCTAAAAAGTTTTTGGCCAGAAGCTTTCAACTGGAGCATACATGTACTGAACAGAAGTCCCACACTTGTTGTTCAAAATATGACACCGGAAGAAGCATGAAGCGGAAGAAAACCAGCTGTACACTATTTCCGAGTTTTTGGGTGTATCGCTTATGCTCATATTGCAGATCATAAGAGAAAAAAGCTAGACAGCAAGGGAGAAACATGCATATTTCTTGGTGTTAGCGATGCATCAAAAGCTTACAAATTATACAATCCAAGCACCAAGAAAATTGTCATTAGTCGTGATGTAGTCTTTGATGAAGAAGCAACCTGGTCATGGAAAGAAGATGAGGCTAAACAATATATCCCAATAGCCTGCGATGATAATGAGGAAAGGGAGAAACCTATGGAAAATGTGCAAGTAGTAGAAGGAAATCAGAATGTTCCTATAGCCGATCGAAGTCCACTTGTAGCGGAATCACAAAGGCCTCAACGTCATAGAAGAAGACCTGCATGGATGGAAGATTATGAGGTTACTGGAGTTGACCAAGGTGAGGATGTACTTACACATTTTGCTCTCTTTTCAGATTGTGATCCTACTACTTTTGAAGTTGCTATCAAGGAATCAAAATGGAAAAAGGCTATGGATGCAGAAATTGCATCAATAGAAAAAAATGATACTTGGGAGCTATGTGATCTACCAAATGGACAGGAAACCATTGGTGTGAAATGGGTTTTCAAAACAAAGCTAAATGAGAAGGGCGAAGTTGACAAGTATAAGGCTCGTTTGGTCGCCAAGGGATACAAGCAACGGTATGGGATTGATTACACAGAAGTTTTCTCTCCAGTTGCAAGGCATGACACAATCAGATTAGTGGTTGCATTAGCGGCACTACAATCTTGGCAGATTTTCCAGCTTGATGTCAAATCGGCATTCTTTCATGGATACTTGGAAGAACAGGTATATGTCGATCAACCTCCTGGCTATGTAAAGGTTGGATTAGAACATAAAGTTTATAAATTGAAGAAAGCTCTCTACGGACTAAAACAAGCTCCACGAGCTTGGTATAGTCGTGTCATACGGTGAACTGACTTTGGGTGTGTTTTTCTTTTAATCACAATGTCGCGGATAGCAAGAGTCGCCACCGACTTTTCTTTTATCCAATAAGGAAAGGTGGAAAAGAACAGGAAAGACCTTAATTAGATTTTGGGTTCGGGAGGTACATTATACAAAGGGAAGGTGTTAGCACCCTTTGTATCCATGGTTATCCATGGGCTCTTAATTGCTTGATCACTTATATTATTTTTCTTGTCTGAAAAAGTGTTCGTGAATTGTTTAGAAAATGTTTTGAAAAAGAGAATTTAACTTTGTAATGATTCTCGTATGAATGTATACAAAGTGGTTATCTCGTTTAGTTTTGAAAATGGTTTAGAAAAATATAACTCAGTAATGATTCTAGTATGAATATATACCAAGTGGTGATTTTCTAGTATTTGTGAAGTGTGAAAAGTATTTTTAAATTGTGAGTAAGCAATTAAGAGTTATACCTACCCAAGGTCTTGATGGGCATTTCCTATCCTCGTGAGGGTAAAACCGTCCTTATTATTGAGAAATAAGTAGTTTTATCCTTTGGATGTAAAAGGGTCATCGTAGGGTCATCGTTTGGTCATTGAAGGCAACATTTGTAAGGATACCTTAGCATTCGAAGGGACTATCATCATTTAACCGTAGGCTACACCGAAGGGTCATCGAGGGACAAAATCATATATTCGAAGGCAACATCCGAGGGACTATGATTTATTTTATAGGGACATGATGATTTAATTGAAGGGTCTTTGCTAAGTGTATCCCCACATTCGCGGGATATGACCATAATACCGTAATATCGTAAAGTAACAAAGAGAGGTCCAAGATCACATATTCAAAGGCCGTATTTTACAATCAATTAGGTAATTAGGAGGCATCCCCACATTAAAATTAATACATTAAGATCAATTAAGCAATTTAGGGTGGATCTTTGCCATAAAATTAATACATTAAAATCAATTGAGTAATTCAGGGTGAATCTCCACAAGGGTATCCCACAAATAAAGTGGAATACCTAACAAGCAATCTTTTCCTGGGATATGTGAACCTTTACAAAACTCAACAAAACATGTCAGAACACCAAATCAGGGTGCAATCGAGGATTACACCACAAAAAAAAAGATTACAACAGTAAATAGGGTCGGGTAAATGATGCATGGCTATGATAAAACATGAGTGAAAAATCAGAACAGAAAAGTCAGCTACTGTCACGTTCGCTCCTGCCTCGCCTAGCGAAGGCTTAGCGAATACTCGCTGCATGCTCGCTTAGCGATGTGCTAGCGAGCGGCTGCGGATTCTGGTTTTGATATCAGTACAATTTCAACCAATTTTATGCCTTATGGCTTTCATTACAGCAATTATATGGTTAATCATTTAAGGTATTCAGGTACATACCAAAATTCACATGCCAAACTTAAGATATTTTCATAAATTTAATCATAATGCCATATGCAAATTAAGAACATAAGGCAGTAATAGCAATGTAAACCTGTTTGCGATTGAATTGCGACTTTGAATCGGCAAATCGGATTGAATTGGGCAGAGGTAAACCTTGATGCCGCCGAGTTCCTTCAGGGTTTGCCTCCCGTGAGTGTTAGAGTTTGCTTGCTAGGGTTCTTCTTTCTCCGTTTTCGTTCTCTTCCTTTCGTGACTGAAGTGTCGGTATTTATAGTGATTGTGGTGACCTAATGGGCTCAGAATGAAGCCCAAAAATTCTGATATATCGCAAGCTTCGCTAGGCGAGCGTTGTAGCGAAGGGTTCGCTAGGTGAAGGATTTGCTTGCCTAGCGAGCAGGCCATCTGTGACCTAATGGGCTCAGAATGAAGCCCAAAAATTCTGGTATTCGCAAGCTTCGCTAGGCGAAGGAGTTGCTCGCCTAGTGAGCAAGCTAGTTTGGGCCTTTTTCTGGATTGGGTCTGTTGTGAGCTGGGCTTTTGTTCCTTTAAGGTCAGTGCCTTGCAGAATAAGTTGGAGTGCTTCGAGAAATGTTTTGCAAGATTAATGGGCAAATTTTGGGGTATGACAACTGCCCATGTTCAATATTCTTGAACCGAGAGAGTTAGGATGGCAAGTATGCCATTCGTGGTCTGGAGGTGGAAGATTATTGAACACTAGAATGCCCCAAAAATTTGCTCTTGCTAATCGAGAGGTGGGCTTAAAGATGCCATCCAGGAAGTTTGATGATGAGAGCTTCAGAGTGCGTCGTACATTAGACGATATCTGAAGACATGGGTGTTATACCGGGTCATACGCTAGACCGTATAGTGAGTCATCCATTAGGCTGTCGACTTCGCCGGGGAGTCAGAGTGTGTTATACGTTGCTGGGGATAAGGGATCAGAATGGATCATACGCTAGACCATATCTGAATAGCAGAGTGAACCGTCCGTTAGGCTGCATCTGGAGAGGTAAAGATCAGAACGGATCGTACGGTAGATCGTATCTGAGTAGCGGACTGAGTCGTCCATTAGGCGGGTGACTTCACTGGGGATGAAAGATCAGAATGGATCATACACTAGATCGTATCTGAGTAGCAGAATGAGTTGTTCATTAGGCTGTATCTGAGATATAAGGGTCAGAATGGATCGTACGCTAGATCGTGTCTGAGTAGCAGAATGAGTTGTCCATCAGGCCGGTGACTCCGCTGGGGATGAAATACCAGACTGGATCGTACGCTAGACTGCATCCGAGTTGCAGAATGGGCCGTCCATTAGGCAGTATCTGAGAGGGGTAGTCGTATGCTAGGCTACACGTCAGAAGGTACCGTACGCTAGGTAGTCTCTAAGAAATGAAAGGTCCAACTGGGTCGTAAATTAGACCGTATTGGAGTAGTTGAAGGTCAGAATGGATCGTCCGTTAGATCGTATCTGAGTGGAAGGAGTCATATGTTGAGCTGAATCAGAATGAACCGTATGTTAGACTGTATCTGATCGTATTTGTAGATGCTGTATTTGCAATAAATGGCCGGGATGGGCTTAAAGATACCATCCTTAGGAGGATAATTAACCTGAAGAATAAAGTTAGCTTCATGCCATGTCATGATGCATGAGATGTTTTATGCTTTCGACAATAAATGCGAACAATGTATGCATGCGTATGCTGTGAAATGATGTAATGAATGAATTATGCATCTGAAAAGTTCCTCCCGAGGACTCTACTGGGGGAATAAATCTCAGACTTCTGGTTGGAGATACTGGTATCGGTGATCCTTTCTTAGCTGGGGATACTTGATTCTTGTCTGATGGTAGAAATATTCGACAGAGCCTGGCTGGGGATGGAAGAGATGACCAATCTGTCTAATGATGCCAATTTCTTCTGGGGAATAACTGGTTTTGTTGAGGAATAGAATTAGCACCCGGATTCATTGGAACGCATGGTTAGACCTTCTCCTCGATCCTGAGGTCTCGTAGTAATCGTTATTTCCATTTTATGCGCACATTTTTGGTAAACATTGATCATATTCAAATGCACATATTAATTCGAATTAAATCAATGGACGTTTATGCAAACAAAACAGCAAAAAGTAAAACAAAAGCATCTTTTGAAATAACATTGTATGGATTTTGAAAGAGGGCCTATAAACAGGCAATTTGTGTACAAGGAGACAGAAATCCTAGTAAGAGGAAATCGTCAAGAAAACAAAGGAAAGCTATGAAGAAAAAGTCCTATTGATTTTAATTCTGCCACTGTCACTATGTCTTCAAGCGTCTCATCTCCTGTTGTCGGATAGAATTGATTGGCTTGTTCAGTCCCTTGAACTTGGATGAAGCTGTCTGAGAACGGGACATAGTCATACGCTTTTAATCCCTAATTTTTGCCTGGACCGCCTTTTCAGGTTTTCAGTCCACCAGGATACCCTTTTTTGCCCAAGCCGCCTTTTCAGGTTTTCGACTTGCCGGGTGTACATTTTTATATGTTTATCCCTAATTTTTGCCCGAACCCTTTTGGTTCGCCGGGATGCCCTTACTTTTGCCTAGGTACGTCGACCTAGCGGGTCTCTTTTATGCGTAGTATTTTTTGACTATGTCTGCGTTCACGGGATGCGGGAAGTCTTCGCCATCCATTGTAGTAAGCATCATGGCTCCACCAGAGAATGCCTTCTTAACTACAAATGGCCCTTCGTATGTGGGAGTCCATTTGCCCCTGGGATCACCTTGTGGTAGAATGATACGCTTGATAACTAAGTCGCCGATTTGGTACACTCGTCTCTTGACCTTTTTGTTGAATGCCTGGGTCATGCGCTTCTGATATATCTGCCCATGACAAACAGCCGCGAGTCTTTTTTCATCAATCAAATTTATCTGATCGAGTCGAGTCTGAATCCATTCATCCTCATCTAAGCTTGTCTCTTTCATGATTCTTAGAGAGGGAATCTGAACTTCCACCGGTAAGACGGCTTCCATTCCGTAGACTAAAGAGAAAGGAGTTGCCCCTGTCGAAGTTCGTACTGAAGTGCGATAACCATGAAGAGCAAACGGTAACATCTCATGCCAGTCTTTGTACGTTACTGTCATCTTTTGTATGATCTTCTTAATATTCTTATTAGCAGCCTCCACGGCGCCGTTCATCTTTGGCCGATACGGAGAAGAGTTATGGTGTTTTATTTTGAACTGCGTGCAGAGTTCAGCAATCATCTTGTTGTTCAAATTAGTGCCATTATCAGTGATAACTCTTTCGGGGATGCCATATCGACAAATGAGATTATTTTTGATGAAACGTGCCACCACATTCTTAGTGACAGAAGCAAATGAGGCTGCCTCTACCCACTTTGTAAAATAATCAATAGCCACGAGGATGAAACGATGTCCGTTGGAAGCAGTAGGTTTAATCTCCCCGATCATATCAATGCCCCACATTGCAAAGGGCCAAGGGGCTGTCAACATGTTCAATGGAGCAGGAGGCACATGTACTTTATCCGCATAGATCTGGCACTTGTGACAAGTTCTGGAGTGATGGTGGCAATCAGCTTCCATGGTAGACCAATAATACCCTGATCTCAGAATCTTCTTGGCCATTGTATGTCCACTAGAGTGAGTCCCAAAAATACCGTCATGCATGTCTTCCATAATCTTTTCTGCTTCCTTTTTATCCACACAACGAAGCAAAGTCGAATCATGATTACGTTTGTATAATATTCCATTACTCAAAAAGAATCTAGCGGAAAACTTCCTCAGAAATTTTCTGTCATTGATGGACGCCCCTTCAGGGTATTCCCGAGCTTCTAAATATCTTTTTACTTCGTGGAACCAAGGCTTCTCTTCTACTTCGTCAGCGTTAAGTTCATAACAATATGTTGGTTCATCTAGTCGTTCAATGGTGATCCTGGGAGCTTCATTGTCCCATCTGACTCTGAACATAGATGACATGGTGGCCAAGGCGTCTGCCAACTGATTCTCTTCTCGTGGAATATGTTCGAATGTAATCTTTTCAAAGTATGGGATTAATGTCAACACCCGCTCTCGATAAGGGATGAGATTCGGATGTTTAGTGTCCCATTCTCCTTTGATCTGACTGATTACTAATGCTGAGTCTCCGTACACACTCAAAAACTTGATTCTCAGGTCTATAGCAGCTCTGAGTCCCAAAATACATGCTTCATACTCGGCCATATTGTTGGTACAATCGAAACATAGTCTAGCAGTGAAAGGCGTATGGCAACCCTTGGGAGAAATAATTACAACACCAACACCATTACCCAACGCATTAGAAGATCCATCGAAAACCATAGTCCATCGGGATCCTAGTTCGGGTCCTTCATCCGGTCCAGGTTCTTCATAATCAGTAACAAGCATGACATCCTCATCTGGGAACTCAAAATTCATAGATTGGTAATCACCCACTGCTTGATGAGCCAAATGATCGGCCAACACGCTTCCTTTGATTGCTTTCTGGGTAGTATACTGGATATCATACTCTGTTAAAATCATCTGCCATCTCGCTATTCTGCCGGAGAGGGCAGGTTTCTCAAATATGTATTTGATGGGATCCATCTTAGAAATCAACAAAGTGGTATGATTCAACATATACTGTCTTAGTCGGCGAGCAGCCCAGGCCAAAGCACAACAAGTTCTCTCGAGCAGTGAGTATCTTGTTTCACAGTCGGTAAACTTTTTGCTAAGGTAGTATATGGCATGCTCTTTTCGACCAGACTCGTCATGTTGCCCCAACACACACCCCATTGAATTTTCTAACACGGTCAAATACATGATTAGAGGTCTTCCTTCAACTGGTGGCATCAGGATCGGAGGTTCCTGGAGATACTTCTTGACTTTGTCAAAAGCTTCTTGACATTCATCATTCCATATCATCTCTTGATTCTTCTTCAGTAGTTTGAAGATGGGTTTGCAGGTAGCAGTTAAATGCGAGATAAACCGGGCGATGTAATTCAAACGTCCCAAGAAACCTCTGACTTCCTTATCTGTACGGGGCACTGGCATTTCTTGGATAGCTCTCACCTTAGCCGGGTCAACCTCAATTCCTTTACCACTGACAATAAATCCCAAGAGTTTACCGGATCTTACTCCAAAGGTGCATTTGTTCGGGTTCAATCTCAGCTTGTATTTCTTCAACCTCTCAAACAATTTGTACAAATGATCGAGATGTTCTTCTTCAGTATGAGATCTGGCTATCATGTCATCCACATATACTTCTATTTCATGATGAATCATATCATGGAACAAAACCACCATAGCACGCTGGTACGTTGCCCCAGCATTCTTTAAACCGAATGGCATTACTTTGTAACAGAAAGTGCCCCATTGCGTCACAAACGTAGTTTTCTCCATGTCTTCAGGTGCCATCTTAATCTGGTTATAACCCGAGAATCCATCCATGAAGGAGAATACTTTGTGTTGAGCGGTGTTGTCTACCAGAACATCAATGTGCGGGAGTGGAAAGTCATCCTTGGGACTTGCTTTATTCAAATCTCTGTAATCTACACACATTCGTACCTTGCCATCCTTCTTTGGCACTGGTACCACATTAGCAACCCATTGCGGATAAGAAGTAACGGCCAGAAAACCTGCATTGAACTGTTTTATAACTTCGGCTTTGATTTTCTCGGACATCTCAGGACGCATGCGACGAACCTTTTGCTTAACAGGATGACAATCTTCCTTCATTGGCAAACGATGCACTACTATATCAGTATCCAGTCCTGGCATGTCTTCATAAGACCAAGCAAAAATCTCTACATAGTCATGTAACATCTGAATCAATCTTTCTTTGATACTGTTTTCCAAGCCTGCTCCTATTTTGACTTCTTTCTTGTCCACTTCAGTACCCAGGTTTACAATTTCGATT
This sequence comes from Lathyrus oleraceus, assembly GCF_024323335.1. Lineage (NCBI taxonomy): Eukaryota > Viridiplantae > Streptophyta > Magnoliopsida > Fabales > Fabaceae > Lathyrus > Lathyrus oleraceus. The sequence goes on along the minus strand of NC_066584.1, from coordinate 170,361,117 downwards.
GACTCTTCATGCGGCTGTATAGTCTCTTCTTCTTGCAGTACCAGTCTGGCAAGTTCTCCAGGTACTTCACAATCTTCCTCACTTCCATCCTCGGCTTGGTAGATCGAATTTTCAAAGTCATAATGAACAGTAGTAGAACTATTATCAACAGGATCCAGAGTGGGTATGGATCTGCAATTCGTTACGTGAGTGTGTGTAAGAAAACATAGCTTTTTTGGAAGATGACAGGAAAGATAAAGAGCGCAATATCTGAATGCAAAAAGTCCATTGATTTATTGAATATGAATATGCTTATGAAAATGACAAAACCCTTAACAAATTAGCTATTGTGCCTCGGGCATAGACACAATGCTTTAAGAAGTTCAATTGTAAAAACTAAAAAATTTGCAACACTAAAATAGACAATAACAATTACTCCTGACTAAAGGAAATCGGGATAGTGTCTTCAGCCTTCCAATTATTGAGTCCGTCACCAACTGTTGGGAAAATCCAGCTATCCAGGTCGCCATCGCTATCAGCATCTTCTACAGCATTAACCTGATCTTTGACCATCCTTTCAGAGTTAAATCCCAGACCAGACTTGTCAGACTTGTACGGTACGTTGATCAGTTGACCCCAACCAGTACGACCACCATTTTCAACTACGGCTTGAGCGTCCTTCAGAGAAATCATGGCAGGAGGAGCATGAATAACCTTGGGCACAAGGGGAGTCGGCTTAAGGACAGGACTGGGCGGAGGGACCACTTCAAATGACTGAGAAGGAGTCTCGACGAACTCGCCATCCATCTCGACGTATCTGAAGGCCTGCACACTACTGACAATATACTCTTCTTCTCCACACACAGTGACGATTTTACCCTCTATTGGATACTTCAGCTTTTGATGGAGAGATGAAGCTACAGCACTTGCCCCATGGATCCAAGGTCGTCCCAGCAAGCATGAATAGGCCGGACGGATATTCATCACGTGAAAGGTAGTATTGAAGACTTGAGGTCCTATCTTGATAGGGAGAACCACTTCACCATGGACAACACTTTTCGCACCGTCGTACGCACGCACCACAGTATCACTAGGTTTCAATTCGATGCTCTTACAGTCAAGCTTATCGAGTACAGCTTTCGGTAGCACATTCAAAGAAGAGCCATTATCGATCAACACATGAGCCAAGGTGATCCCCTTACACTCAATGGAGACGTGCAGAGCGTTGTTATGATTCTTTCCTGCTGGTGTCAGATCAACATCAGAAAAGCCTAGGCCATTGTCAACAGTCAGGTTGGCAACATAGTTTTCGAACTGATCGACAGATGTCTCCTGAGGTACATGGGCAGTCTTCAAGAGTTTTATCAACGCTTTGGCATGGGATTCAGAAGATAATAACAAGGATAACATCGAGATCTTAGACGGAGTATGCCCCAGCTGTTCTACCACATCAAAATCACTCTTACGGATGATTTTCAGCATTTCCTCCACTTCCTGCTCGGCAACATCTTCAGTAGTAACTTCGACTGGTGTCTTTGACTGAGAAGGGTCGATCACTGGTTCCTTTCCTCGAGTTTCAGGGGCGGGAGGTGAGATTTCTGGAGAGAAGATCCTTCCACTTCGAGTAATTTTACTAGTCCCAACAATGCCATTAGGATTAGCAGAATTATCGACTTGCTTTACGCCATGGATGTAAACATCACCTCCGTAATTCCACGGAATAGCTTTGCTTGAGGAATACGGTACTGGGCCAGGTGCAGTAATGATTAGGGGAGCTACCTTGGGCTCAGCAGTAATTTTCACAGGTACTCTAGTAGCGGTAATCTTCACTGGACCTTTGGACCTGGCAATCACAGATATTTCTTCCACAGGGTTTTCCACCTTAGGAATCTTTTCGAAGAGAATTGTACGATCGTCCATCAGCCGTTGAATACCATTCCTCAACTTCAAGCACTCGTTGGGTCGAAGTATGCAGAGATCGCAATTTTCAGCACAACCTGGAAATAAACCAGCTTGTACTAAATTCTTCTTGATGATCAGGAGAGGAGATGCTAAGTCAGCTACATTAGAAATGTGAGAATAGTCATCCACGGCATTAACAGTTTTGTCATGATTAAGCATAGGTGCAGTGATGATGTTAGGAGTCTCTGGAGGCTCAAATTCAATTTCTCCAACTTCGATCATATCCTGAACCTTATTCTTCAATGACCAGCAATCGTTTGTATCATGCCCGGGGCTATCGGAGTGATATGCACACCTGGCATTGGGATTATAACGAGAAGAAGTAGTGTTGGGTTTCGTAGGAGGATCTCTGAGGGTGATCAGATTTGCCTTTAGCATTCCCTGCAGTGCCTGTGCCAAGGTCATATTGATCCTGGTAAACTGCCTTCTTGGCTTGTCTTGTTTGGGCTGGAAGTTTTGAGATGGCGGTGCTGCAATCGTAACCGCTCCAATGGTATGGTCACGATTTTTCTTGTTACGACCCTTTTGACCGTACACAGCATTTGATTCATTCCTCCCCTGATAGGACCTTTTGGTGCTTGCAGAGGTAGCCGCCTGTATCTTTCCACTTCGGATGCCGCTTTCAACACGCTCACCTGTCAATATAAGTTCAGTGAAACCTGATGAAGAACTTCCCAGTAGATGGCTGTAGAATGGGCCAGTCAGTGTGCCCATGAACATGTCCACTAATTCTCGGTCAGTCATAGGGGGTTTGACTCTGCCGACCAAATCTCTCCATTTCTGAGCATATTCTTTGAAGCTTTCTTTGGATCCCATAGTCATATTCTGCAACTGTAGCCGAGTAGGCGCTAGTTCGGAGTTATACTGGTACTGTTTATAGAAAGCTGTTGCTAAGTCAGTCCAGGTGCGGATGTCAGAGCTCTCGAGCTGATAATACCATTCCAACTGTGTGCCAGACAGACTCTCTTGGAAGAAATGGATCCATAGCTTCCTATCAGTGGTATGCGGCTGAATCTTTCTCACATAAGCTCTCAGATGCATCTGAGGACAAGACGCACCATCGTACTTAGTGAAAGTGGGGATCTTGAATTTGCGAGGAATGGTCACATCGGAGACCAGACCCAAACTTTCGAAATCCAGACCGGGCGCCTTCTGACCCTCCATGGCTAGCATACGTTCTTCCAGCAACTTGTACTTATCATCTCTTGGAGAGTACTGTTCATTTTCATAATCTTCATCGTCATCCTTGGGGTTGGAGAAATCAACATTCTCCTCCTCTTAATCATTCTCCGTCTCCTCTTCTGGACCATTCGGAATTCCAAACTTGACTCCCGCGGCCTGTCTTTTAAGCCTTCTTCTCGCGTTAATGTAACTCACAGCTTTCTTGTCTTTCTTCTTTTCGAGCAAAAGAGCCTTCAGTTCCTCCTGCCCTTTGGATAAGCTCAAGATCAACTCCTGGAATTGAGCATTCTGAGTCTGGAGATCTTTGACAGTTTGTTCGAGGTCCATTTTTCTGTTTGCAATGAAGGCCGTGAGAACATTGATTTTTTTAGAATACCTGTTATGCAATGTTATGTCATGCTATGCAATGTATGAAATGTTTTCAAGGACTTTTGGAACTTAACTTTGCGTACACCATCGAGAAGGGAACTTTTATTAATAATTTCTTTAATTAATGTTTATTACAAGAAAATAAAATAAAATACAATGAAAGCTCAAGTCTCCCAGGGACGGCTTCTTTTTGGGTGAAGATATGCGTTGAGTCTTCGTTCCTCATTAAGCTGGCTGGTGAGTTCTAACACTTTCTTCGTTTCAGCACAGAACTGAGCTTCAAAAGTATCCCTTTCCTCCCTCAACTGGATCCAGGATCTTTTCAACTCTTCAACATCGGTAGGCATATCTGAATAAGGAATGACCTGAGAAGTACCTCCTTCAGCTTCTGGTTCAACAATCAGTGGTCCGACTGCAAGATATGGCATGCCAAGTTCACGAGCTCTTGCGCGTACCCATCTGAGATAAGGTTCCATAGGAATAGAGTTTTTCGGTCCTAAAGTACTTCTTTTCACCATGCCCCAAGCTCGTACAAATCTTTGACGGAGACCTTAGGAATCGTTGTCATAGTCAAACGTCGTGCCTTGGATAATTATTTCATGTGGACCATCTCTTCGAGCATAACCAAACTGACGTAGGGCTAAGGCCGGGTTACAAGTGATACCTCCTCTTATTCCTAGGAGTGGCACATTGGGGAACTCGCCACAACGGTCAATGGTGGTAACATTTTCCTTGAACTGAGGACACCAACAGATGTCTGAATGGGAGAGCGACATTATCCTTTGAGACCATTTCAAATTCTGCTCGTTCTTCAAGACTGATTGAGGAAGGTGCGAAATAAACCACCTAGACAACAACGGTATGCAGCACATGAGAGTCCCTTGCCTTTTCATAGTACGAGTGTGAAGGGAATGCAAAATGTCTCCAAGCAAGGTAGGCACAGGATTATGAGTGAGAAATATCTTAATAGCATTCATGTCTATGAATTGGTCTGGATTAGGAAATAGCACCAAACCATAGATTAGTAATGCTAGGACATCTTCGAAAGCATGGACATCCATAACCTTTAAGAATTCTCGAGCCTTATTTATCAGAAATTTGGCAAGTAAACCCTTAACTCCACTTCTTGTTACCCAATTGGTTTCAATGTCGGACTTTGTCATGTGTAAAGTTGCGGCAACTTCTTCAGACTTCAGAATCTTTTCTAAACCACTGAAAGGTGTTTGATCAAGGATAGGTATCCCAAGCAGCCTGGAAAATTCTTCTAATGTGGGTACCAACTGATAATCTGGGAAGGTGAAGCAATGATGTTTAGGATCGAAGAACTGGAATAGAACTCTCATCATATCTTCTTTGAAACCAGTAGTAACCAAATTGAGGAGGGAACCATGCTTCTTAACGAACTGAGCATGATCGGGAAGTTCTGACACTAAATCCTTTAGTTGAGGAAAGGTTGCTACAAAATTGATCCGGATGGTCTTCCTGGAGGCCATAACCTTACAAAACAGAGCAAAGTTAAATCCCTAAGTCCTTGAAATGGTTAGTACCATGTTATGATGTTATGATGTTATGATGTTAAATAAATAACAAGCACAAACAAGTCACACAATAATCATTCCTAAGTTTTAAGGCTTGCATGAGTTCCATAGGTAAGTACCCTCCCCACTGAAGTTTGGTTGGTTCAACCTGTCCTAGAATAGTAACCGGGTTCTAGAAGGATCTCAAATCATTGACCTTCCTTTAAGTCCACTTCAGTGCAACACCAAGTGGTTGACCGAAGCTTCCCTAAAGTCCAATCTCAAAGAGTGTAGTATCGAGTCTCAACCAACCCCAGTCGGAACCGAAGTCAGTTATCTCACTACTTTCTAATGGCTAAGATGAGTCAATTAGGGTTCTAAAGGTCAGGTTAATGCTTTGATGACACCACGCGGAAGCCAAATTTTTCCTCAAGTAAACATGAGGAACATCAGGACATCCAAAGTGTCACATTAACCGTAGCCATCATTTTGACCATTCCAGTATACGCCGGATAGTCGCGATGATCTTTTGCTACTTACCTAAGGTACGCTAGATCCGGGTGTAGGATCTTTCACTCAAGCATAAAATACCCAAGCAATCCCTTAAAAGTAAATCAGACAATTTAAATAAGTGATCTTGTTTTTAAGGTAACCTCTCTTTTTATTCTCCCCAGCAGAGTCGCCAGTTCTGTCATACGGTGAACTGACTTTGGGTGTGTTTTGCTTTTAATCGCAATGTCGCGGATAGCAAGAGTCGCCACCGACTTTTCTTTTATCCAATAAGGAAAGGTGGAAAAGAACAGGAAAGACCTTAATTAGATTTTGGGTTCGGGAGGTACATTATACAAAGGGAAGGTGTTAGCACCCTTTGTATCCATGGTTATCCATGGGCTCTTAATTGCTTGATCACTTATATTATTTTTCTTGTCTGAAAAAGTGTTCGTGAATTGTTTAGAAAATGTTTTGAAAAAGAGAATTTAACTTTGTAATGATTCTTGTATGAATGTATACAAAGTGGTTATCTCGTTTAGTTTTGAAAATGGTTTAGAAAAATATAACTCAGTAATGATTCTAGTATGAATATATACCAAGTGGTGATTTTCTAGTATTTGTGAAGTGTGAAAAGTATTTTTAAATTGTGAGTAAGCAATTAAGAGTTATACCTACCCAAGGTCTTGATGGGCATTTCCTATCCTCGTGAGGGTAAAACCGTCCTTATTATTGAGAAATAAGTAGTTTTATCCTTTGGATGTAAAAGGGTCATCGTAGGGTCATCGTTTGGTCATTGAAGGCAACATTTGTAAGGATACCTTAGCATTCGAAGGGACTATCATCATTTAACCGTAGGCTACACCGAAGGGTCATCGAGGGACAAAATCATATATTCGAAGGCAACATCCGAGGGACTATGATTTATTTTATAGGGACATGATGATTTAATCGAAGGGTCTTTGCTAAGTGTATCCCCACATTCGCGGGATATGACCATAATACCGTAATATCGTAAAGTAACAAAGAGAGGTCCAAGATCACATATTCAAAGGCCGTATTTTACAATCAATTAGGTAATTAGGAGGCATCCCCACATTAAAATTAATACATTAAGATCAATTAAGCAATTTAGGGTGGATCTTTGCCATAAAATTAATACATTAAAATCAATTGAGTAATTCAGGGTGAATCTCCACAAGGGTATCCCACAAATAAAGTGGAATACCTAACAAGCAATCTTTTCCTGGGATATGTGAACCTTTACAAAACTCAACAAAACATGTCAGAACACCAAATCAGGGTGCAATCGAGGATTACACCACAAAAAAAAAAGATCACAACAGTAAATAGGGTCGGGTAAAATGATGCATGGCTATGATAAAACATGAGTGAAAAATCAGAACAGAAAAGTCAGCTACTGTCACGTTCGCTCTTGCCTCGCCTAGCGAAGGCTTAGCGAATACTCGCTGCATGCTCGCTTAGCGATGTGCTAGCGAGCGGCTGCGGATTCTGGTTTTGATATCAGTACAATTTCAACCAATTTTATGCCTTATGGCTTTCATTACAGCAATTATATGGTTAATCATTTAAGGTATTCAGGTACATACCAAAATTCACATGCCAAACTTAAGATATTTTCATAAATTTAATCATAATGCCATATGCAAATTAAGAACATAAGGCAGTAATAGCAATGTAAACCTGTTTGCGATTGAATTGCGACTTTGAATCGGCAAATCGGATTGAATTGGGCAGAGGTAAACCTTGATGCCGTCGAGTTCCTTCAGGGTTTGCCTCCCGTGAGTGTTAGAGTCTGCTTGCTAGGGTTCTTCTTTCTCCGTTTTCGTTCTCTTCCTTTCGTGACTGAAGTGTCGGTATTTATAGTGATTGTGGTGACCTAATGGGCTCAGAATGAAGCCCAAAAATTCTGATATATCGCAAGCTTCGCTAGGCGAGCGTTGTAGCGAAGGGTTCGCTAGGCGAAGGATTTGCTCGCCTAGCGAGCAGGCCATCTGTGACCTAATGGGCTCAGAATGAAGCCCAAAAATTCTGGTATTCGCAAGCTTCGCTAGGCGAAGGAGTTGCTCGCCTAGCGAGCAAGCTAGTTTGGGCCTTTTTCTGGATTGGGTCTGTTGTGAGCTGGGCTTTTGTTCCTTTAAGGTCAGTGCCTTGCAGAATAAGTTGGAGTGCTTCGAGAAATGTTTTGCAAGATTAATGGGCAAATTTTGGGGTATGACAAGTCGCATTGAAGCTTATTTTCTGAAAAAGGGTTTTCATAAATGTCCATATGAGCACACACTTTTTGTTAAAAGGGGAGATATCGAGAAAATGCTCATTGTGTGTTTATATGTTGATGATCTTATATTTACTGGAAATGATGATGCCATGATGAAAGAATTCAAGAAATCTATGATGAGTGAATTTGAAATGTCTGACCTTGGTATGATGCATTACTTCCTTGGCAAAGAAGTAGTGCAATCAACTTATGGGATCTGTATTTCCCAAAGGAAGTACGTGCAAGAGATTTTGGACAGATTTAAAATGCAGGACTGTAATCCTGTAAGCACTCCAACCGAGTTTGGCTTGAAGCTAAACAAAGATCATGATGGAAAGAAAGTGGACAACATACTTTACAAGCAAATTGTTGGCAGCTTAATGTACGTAACAGCAACGAGGCCTGACATAATGTATTCTGTGAGCTTAATAAGCAGATATATGGAGAGTCCAACAGAAATGCATTTGTTAGCTGCCAAGAGAATTCTTCGTTATTTACAAGGAACTAAAGATTTTGGGCTGTTCTACAAGAAAGGTAAAAAGTTGGAACTATTCGGGTTTTCGGATAGTGATTATGCAGGAGATCAAGATGATAGAAGAAGCACATCTGGCTATGCTTTCTTGTTGGGGACAAGGGCTGTTTCATGGTCTTCTAAGAAGCAACAAATTGTCACTCTATCATCCTCAGAAGCTGAATTCATTGCTGCAACAGCTTGTGCTTGTCAAGCTATTTGGTTGAGACGGATTCTTGAAGAGCTACGGTCAAAACAAGTTGAAGCTACCACAATTTTTTGTGACAACAACTCAGCAATCAAACTTTCCAAGAATCCTATACTACATGGTAGAAGTAAACACATTGATGTGAAATATTATTTTCTAAGAGATCTTAGCAATGATGGAACAATTAAATTGATTTATTGTAAGAGTGAAAATCAGGTTGCAGACATTTTGACCAAGCCCCTAAAGCCTGCTGCATTTTTCAAGCTTCGAAGTATGCTAGGAGTTTGTTCGGTAATGGAGACAAAATAAAGAAAGAAGTTGTTGCATTGTGCTTGTTTCTAAACTGATAGTATCTGCAGATATCAGTTTAAGGGATGGTGTTAAGATTTATTTATTTATTTATTTGTTTTAGAATTGTTTCTGTTTAAAACTAATGGCAGTTTCTAAAACCTGGTCTTTAGGAATTGTGTGTTAGTTGGTTAGTGGATAGCTAGTTTTTAGGAAAACTGGAAACAGCGGTTACACTTTGTAATGCCTACAAAAGGGACCTATTCTTACGAATAAAATTATCCAGTATTTTGTTTCTCTTATATCAGCTGTTGCTTCTGTTTGCACTTCACCTTTTCAATTGCATTTTCTCCATTTTATTTTAACCTATAAATTGAATTTGGATTATGGATGTTGTTTGGATGTTGTTTTCTTCTTTTTTTCAGATTCTGAAATCTTCAACTGCCGCAGAGTTATGCTTTTAGCAATGTCATATCGGTGACAGAAGAAAGCCTTGAGAGGCAATGTCTACCATGGCCAACAACTCCATAAGGCCTTCTAATTGTCAACCGCCATAGTTAAATTGGTTAGCAGCTTCAATGACACTTTGATAAAAAAACAGGAAACATACAAACTGCCACTGAAATTCCTGAATTCTGGAACGGAACCGAAGTGCATTTGCATTGCAGGCTGGATTTTGATTAACTTGGTTTTGTAATTCTGCAGGTGGGCTATGTTGGTTCAGTGTACATGTTGTCGTAACTGCCGTAGTCACAATTCTAGTTGCGTCGTTGGGAGCTCGCCAATTTGAACCATTGAGACTGCAAGAGATGATGGCCTGGTACCAGAAACCAGAGGAGTACCTGAAGTTATTGAGATGGTCGGCATTCCGGATAAAGAGCTTTCAGTTTATCTTGTAGCAGCTTGCGGTTCTCTCGGTGGCACTGGCAGCTTATGCCTTTTTTCAATTCATTGGCTTATGTAAACCACTGTTTGGATAATATATTAAGGATTGCATCATGTAACGGTTGGGATGGCACTGACTTAATTCCTATGGTACTGTTTCAGTGTAATTTGAAAAATTAGGATAGAATAGAATGAATATGCAATGGTATTGTCATTATTAAGAATGGTTATTTGAATTTGCTTGTAGAATTTTGGTAATGGTTTTGGAATGTATGCAATATGACAATGTTTGGAATTTGGTTGTACAATTATGGATGAAATGAATGTTATGAATGAATGCTATTGGCAACTTCTTGCATGGTTCGATGGAAGTTAATTATGGAAATGAAGTTAGCGAAATAGATTATGAAAATGGATAATTGTTTCCTAATTGGATATGGCCGATTGGAAAATGGTTAATGGGCTAAAATTATGGGCTTAACAAAAATAAATGAATGGGCTCAATGCAACCACGATTAAATCTCTAAAACCAGTTCAACTTTTCAGTAATCAACTCGGATCATCCAACTCAACTTGAATTTCCAATATTAATTCGAAAAAAAGAATGAAATGATTTCTAAAACCAAATTTACTTTCAAAGATTAAATCTAACTTCAAAATCAATTCAAACTTCAAACGTTAATTTGAAATTGAAATCAACACGAAGTTATAATAAATCAGCACCATTATTAACATGATGTCAAGAGGATGCCTGCTTGTGGCGAACCATGCTTATTCAATGAAATGAATGAATGAGGATGATATGTAAAATGTGTGGGGTTAGTGACCTATATGATCAATGTGAAGGGTGTGGGTGAATTTCAGGGTATGACAGCTGCCCCTATTTAATCTTCTCGGACCTGAATGTATGGATAGCAACGACTTCCAAACAATCAAGGTAGGAGATGCTTAAATACTTGAATAACAGGAAATTCGCCCGCCATGAACAAATGGAAAGCAATGTGAAGATGGGTCACAAGGAGGTCTTCTTCACTGGGATATATGGGAGAACAAACATGTCTTTGCGCAGGGCAGCTGCTGGGAATAGGAATGTCATTTGGTAAATGGATATGTGAGGGATTAGGTATGCATGATGTATGCAGTATGTTAATGCAATATGATATATATATATATATATATATATATATATATATATATATATATATATATATATATATATATATATATATATATATATATATATATATATATATATATATATATATATATATATATATATACTTTATCTCTACTAACAAGTTTTTTTGAAGGCACCGAGAAAGAATTTTCCGTTGGGGATATCTTCTTGGTAATTGTTCTTTTTGGAATGGTGATGGTTCGTCAGGAAAATCCTAGGATTCGGGATGGTAGATGACCTTACTGAGGACGACAGTAGACGAGTTAGGAGGTAAATTGTTGGTCGACAACTCTGAGGTTAGGGACAAAAGCAAAAGCAAAAGCAACACCGATTGTTGGGGATTGAAATATCCGACCTCAATATTGCGACTGGGGCAAAACTGGACATTCTCCACTCTGCGGTTGGAAACAAATTGTGATTAGCATCGGTTCTGAGACTGGAGGAATGGTATGCTTCAACTCTGAGATTGGGTATAATGGTGGACATCGACTCTAAGGTTGGGAACAAAGGTAGTAGGTGTCAACTCGGAGGTTGGGTTTGCAAATATCAACTCTGGGGTCGGAGAATGAGAAAATGATACAACAACTTGAAAGTTGGGCAAAAGGTAGTCATTCCGCTCTGAGGCTGGGGATAAAAGGTAGTCGTCAACTCTAAGCTTGGGAAAAGGCAGTCGTTCAACTCTGAGGCTAAAGAAAGATAACTATTCAGCTCTGAGGCCGGGAAATAAGGAGACATACAACTCTGAGGTTGGGGGTAACACGACACATTCATCCTGAAGTGTAAAAAGGTAAGTACTCAACTCCGAGGTCGAAAAAGGGTGATCGTCAACCCTAAGGTTGGAAAAAGGTAGGTCCTAAGCTCTGAGGCTTGAAAGAGATACACCAACTCCGAAGTTAGAAAAATGTAACTGCTTAACTCTGAGGCCGGGAGCGAAAAAAGGTAAACACCAACTTCGAGGTTGGAAACAAGCAGATACTCAACTCTGAGATTGGGAGAATAACTGGTAAACAACAAGTCTGATAACAACTCTGAGGCTAGAAAAGGAATGACAACTCTGAGGTCGGGATAAGGAAATGCAACATACAACTCTGAGGTTGGGGTGATATGATAAGCGACGACAATTATGAGGTTGAAAATGGCAACAACACTGAGGTTGGACAATGGGCGGCAACACTGAGGTTGGGAAAGGGCGACAACACTGCGGTTGGAAAAGGGGCGACAACACTGAGGTTGGAAAAGGGGCGACAACACTGAGGTTGGGAAAGGGCGACAACACTGAGGTTGGAAAAGGGGCGACAACACTGAGGTTGGAAAAGTGGGCTACAACACTGCGGTTGGAAAAAGGTACGACAACACTGAGGTTGGAAAGGGGAAACACACAACTCTGAGGTCGGACATGAAAGGGATAGACGACAACTCTGAGGCTGGAAATAAGAGAAATAGACAACAACTCTGAGGCTGGAAAAGGAGTTACCATCAACTCTGAGGTCCGGTGAAAGAGAAAGGCGACAACCCTGAGGTTGGGGATAGGAAGGATAAACAACAACTCTGAGGCTGGAGTACGAATTAGCGTCAACTCTGAGGTCGGGTATAGGATAGTCTCTCAACTCTAGGGTTAGAGGTAATGGAATCTAAAACAGAGTAAAGGGTGATTATCTGCAACTCTACGGTTGGGGAAAATATATCAACACCGACGGGTATCAAAAAAAGGTGATAAACGCTGACGAGCGAAGGGAGATCAATATTGATGGGTATTGAAAAAAGTGATAGATACTGACGATTGCGGATTGATTGATCTTTCGAATTTGAAAGATAAGGGTATTGTCAATGAGAATTGGACTTTGCAAGAGGTTTGCCAACGGAATGGGTTGTTGAATATTGCCAAGAGAGTTTTGGGCTAGATTTTTCCTTGTTAGAGAGATCTGTGATATACTGGATGAAGTGTATGAATGTGATAATATGAATTATGCATGACAGGTTGATGCAATGATGTGAATATCCACAGATGTCCCAATATTTGGGTACGATGCAATGAATGTTGAGGATGTTTTTGCTTCGGTTGCAAGGCTTTTGAGTATGGAGGGTGGGTTGCGTCTTGCATGACCTCCCGACATCTGACTTCTTGATATTGCTGGAGGATGGATCTGACGTAAACCTTTGGATGCCCCAGGCTGAATCTGAAATGCTTCCACAGGCAGGGAGAGAAGCTTCCTCTCTTTGGATCATCTTTCCCCAAGTCATTGGGTATCTGCAAGAATTGTCCTAATCGTAGGTTAAGAAGCAACTTCATCGTGGATTGTCACCATCGGATCTGCCCCATTGTCTTGGAACTACATTCCTCTGATCAACCATTTCAGGGAGGTTGACTTCCTGCGCTCTTGGGGTGGCCTACCCTAGTACAAGCCTTGAAGTAACTTTGCCTCTGGTTGGCTGATTTCTGAGGGAATGCCCCTTGATTCACTGATCTTCAAAGAGATGGATCGAATCTCGACTTGACTATCTCAGATTGACTGAACCTTGTAGAGATTTCTCGACGTGACTGCCTCGGCTCGATGGGATCTCGAAGCGGTTTGTCTTTTTGCTCGACAGAGTCTTCAGACATTCTGACTGATATGATCAAAAGAAGTGGCTTGCCCCTGCTCAACGGAGGTCTCAGGCATTATGCACTTTGAGATCATCAGGTTCCTCAATTCACGCTCATTGTGGAGAATTCCTTGATGTCAGATGCTAACTCACGAGTAAGACAAGTTCATTTTTGGAAATGATAATGCAATGTCATTTTTATGCAGTTTTGAAATCCAAGCATCTTCACTGAAATTATGACATTTAATGAATGCATTATTGATAACGAATGTCACATATCAATATCAACACACATATGAGTAAATTGATGAGGAGTCAGTTTTAACACGATCGTTCTGACTATAGTACGCCTTCGAAATAAACCTTTGCTTCAATTAGGTCTTTTGAGGGTTGTAACGCGGTCTGGTTCACAGTTTAAGAAAGAAAGGATACAAGGCTCGAACCTACCCTAACCCACCGGATCTTCGTGGTGTTCTCCAGTCCTACGTTCAGCTAGTCTGAAACAAGCGTTCTTCTTCCAGAAGGGACTTGGAAGTGATGGTTAATGAACCCAAGAGGTTTTTGGTGTAGCAGGCATGCACCTTCTATTTGGTTTGGTAGCCACACGATTTTGTTCTTGTTGAGGATTTTCTTTTGATTCCTCTTATGCAGATTTGTTTTTCATTTCCCTAATTTTGCTGGATTGGTTCATATTTACAATCCACAGGGATGCCCTAATTTTTGCCTAAGTCAATCGTTTTCGAGTTTTTGACTTAGCAGGCCTTCTTTCTTTTTGTTTTTTTGATTTTTTTTCTTTGCTTCTTTTTGCTGAAACAAATCGTGTGACATCTGTCCATTGATTTGACTGGGTTGTGACCGCCTCGTGCCTCTGGGGGTGAGGGATAACCATTTGGAATTTGGTGTCTTCCGACCTCTTGTGAGGGATAAGATATGGTTGGTCCTCGGATGGGACACTCCTTTTTTGAAATTTGAACGCTTGGTCAAACTGACTGACGACTACCATGCCCCAGTTTGAGATTAAGGGTTTTATATTTAAGAAAGAAATTCCTACTCCTCGGCTCGAAAGGGTTAACTAGGGATTATCTTCCTTATATCTCCGGTGTTTGGGATTTGAAACAATGTCTTACATCATCAGCAAGGTTCTATTCAAAAGCGTACGAGCAATGAATTCGTTTCGTGTTTTTAATTTCATCATCCTCCTCCAAAAACCAACATTTGAATATTGACAAGATAAAGTATGAGTGGACACGAATGGATTTATTCAAAACATGCATATTCATTTCAATGTCATTATTATTCAAAAACAAACGAGTTCATTACAAATGAATGTTACAAATGACAAACAAGAAAATCACACATGAATGATTGAACCAAAGATTGCTGGAATGATCCGCTTTATTCTCCCATTGCTTGAGGTCTTGATTCTGAAAAGAGCTGACGAGATAATTCCACAAATATAAATCCTTCAGACCCATTGTTGTTCTGACTAAGGCACTGCAGATGTACTTGCTTTCACGGGGTTGTTTGGAACATTTGGCTTGAATGATATTGCTTTTAAGTCAATAAGGTCTTGTACTTTGTGATTGAAGATATTGCAATTCTCAATCGAGTGCCCCCGCGTCCCAGAGTGATACTCGCAGCTGACGTTCATGTCATACCCGGGAGGAAGAGGTACAGGAGGAGCCTTAGCTTCCTTCAGTTGGACCTGCGAATCCTTGAGCAAATGAGCTAGCAAAAGACCATACGACATGGGAATTGGATCAAACCTTCTAGGAGGCCTCCTTGGTCCTTGTCTACCCTGCTGATAGTAGTTCTGTTGAGCGACAGGTTGCTGAGGAGCATAGGGTTGCTGATATTGTACCGCTGGAGGACCAGTTGGAATGACATACGCTGGCGGCGGATACGGGTTAGGTGTTACTGCTGCCACCAGATAGTATGGCATTTGATAACCTCCATCTCCCCCTTGAGCGATAGCATTGGTCTCTCCTTCCTTCTTCTTTGAGAATCCGGAATAAGGCTTCTTTGCTCCATTAGCCACAATCGTTGTGTCTTGTATTTTACCGATCTTCAAGCCATTCTCAATTCGCTCACCAGCAATGACCAAGTCTGAGAAACCCGAGGTGGTACTCCCAATGATTTTTTCAAAATATGGCCCTTGAAGGGTATCCATGAACATGTTTATCATCTCTCTTTCAAGAAGGGGAGGTTGAACCCTGGCAGCCAAGTCTCTCCATCGCTGAGCGTACTCTTTGAACGATTCATCTGGCTTCTGAGAAAGGCTTTGGAGTTGAGTCCGATTGGGAGCCATGTCTGAGTTATACTGATAATGCTTCAAGAAGGCTTCAGCAAGTTCCCTCCAGGTTCGTATATGCGTGCGCTTGAGCTGCATATACCATTCCAGAGAAGCTCCACTAAGACTGTCCTGGAAAAAGTGCATTAAGAGTTTCTCGTCCTTGGAATGAGCGACCATCTTTCTGCAGAAATCTCGGATGTGGGTCTTTGGACAAGTGACCCCTTGATACTTTTCAAAGTTCGGGACTTTGAACTTGGGAGGAATTTTCACGTCTGGCACTAAGCACATGTCAGCAGCATCCAACCCGAAGGTATCAGGACCTTGCATCGCCTTGAATCTCTCCTCCACCATTTGAAATCTCCTTTCGATGTCAGCAGGAAAAGGACCAAAAGCTTCATGAACTGAGTCAGCCTTTGTAGTGAAGAAAGCGTCCTACTGATCGTCAATCTCAGGTTGGAACCTCCCATTGGCGGGGATATTGAACGTCTGATTAGCATTTTGATACATCAGACCTCTTTCGGGAGGTGGCTGAGCTACAACTGGCGTACCGGCTCCTCCTTGTGGATTCACCGGTATAGTCACAGCAGCAGGGTTGGCATTAGAGGCTCTCAGATTAGCCTGATGCATTTCCTCTTGTCCCCTAGCCAAAGCCTGTAGGGCTTCAACGAGTTGACCCATCTGAGCCTTCACAGTGGTCATATCCTCCCTCATAGCAGCTTGGTTCTACTCCAACTGATCCATGAGTAATTTCTGATTATTGCGCGTGTAGTATGAATGTCGGGAAGTCAGCTTGACTGAGGATGATTTTGGATAGAAGGGTAGAATGGTAAGTTTTCTGGTTTTTGTTTGATGATATGCAGAATGATGCATGAATATTGTATTTGAAATTTTTTATGATGCATGAATGCATGAGTGCATGAATGATACACAAGCATGGTTCTCACGAGTCGAACACACAAGTTGGCATGGTATCACGGGTTCGAGATACGGATGGAGGATATCTCTGATTGCTTACTCACAAAGGGGATCTCACCGGTCGGAGTCTAGGGTTAGATAGGGACCCCAGAGTCATCGATTCATTTGGCTGTTTGGCGCTTACGGCAAAAGCTTGTCGGTCATCAACTCCCTCAAATGAGCCTCTTCTGGGTGAGATCTTCGTACCGACCCACACGAGAAAAGCTTCTCGGGGCCCTGCACTACGCGACCATTGACATCGGGTTCTAGAAAAGGGTCTCAAAGTCATGTACCTCCTTGACTGTTTGCCGCTTACGTCAAAAGCTTGCCGGTCGTCAACTCCATCAAGAAGATCTACCTTGAGTGAGATCTTCGTACCGACCCACACAAGAAAAGCTTCTCGGGGACCCGTACTACGCGACCATCAATCTTAATGGGTCATAGGTTCAATGTTCTACAAAGGTCCTTAGAGTCATGGATCCTAATGAAGACATTGATCGCTTACGCCAAAAGCTCGACGGTCGTCAACGTCTCCAAAAGAATCTACTCCAAGTGAGGTTCTCGTATCGACCCTTACGAGAAAAGCTTCTCGGTGGTCCATACTACTCAACCTCTCCTATCTCAAGTTTGCACTCTAGACTCGGGTGGAGAGTCTTTCCCACAAGGTTACTTGCAATCGGATTTGTATCCATCGATACCATAGAACCATGGAATCATACAATTTATTACAACAAAAGGCGATAAATAAAACAAGCAATATCAAAAGGATAAGCATACACACATGCGAGGAAGCAACCTAGATTAGGCTTGACTTGCTTAGGGAGGTGTCCCCAGCAAATTCGCCAGCTGTCGCTACGCGAAAAATACAGAGTCGCCATCAGTTTTTATTTATTCCAAAGGAAAGGGAAAATATCGAGAAAATCCCAAAATATGGTCGTCGCAACCACGAACAGGTTCGGAAGTCGGTTATGCAAGGGAAAGGTATTAACACCCCTCACATCCATGGTATTCCATGGGAACCATCTAGGATGTTTACGCTTATGTGTGTATTATTTATTGAATGCTTGTTTGCCAAAGGTTTACGGAGTGGAGGTAGATTTTAAATTAGTGTGCTCGCCAAGGAATGGATCCTTGTGCCTACGTATGCCCACTTGTTGAAGTGAGAAATCAGAGCGTTCGTAGTTCGTGGTTTTGAAATTTGTTTGTGTTTGTTTTGTTGATTTTATTACCTTGAAGAAGGGTTTTCGATTGTGTCGCCCTAAGGCTCAAACAAAAGGTTTGAATGCGTTGAGTTGTTTTTATGTTTTGAAGAAATGAGTTATTGATTTTGGATTGCACTAAAGACTATGGATAAAGGTGAATACCTCAAACGGTCAAGCCAAACGTCTTGTGTTCGAAGCATTCAGAATGAGTGTAGGAAAGCTCCAGTCTCATCCCTTCTTTATCGCTTAAGGCTCGTGACGTACAATCCTAATCGCCATTTATTGTGTTTTTGAATTTGATTTGAAAAATGACCACTTGACATTGGATCAAGGGTTTGTTTATTGTTTTTGATTTGAAAAAAGGACCACTTGACGTTGGATCAAGGGTTTGATTATTGTTTTTGATTTGAAAAAAGGACCACTTGACGTTGGATCAAGGGTTTGTTTATTGAATTTGATTTGGAAAAGAGACCACTTGACGTTGGATCAAGGGTTTGTTTATTGTTTGCGAAATGATGAACGTTCCTAATGCCTAAGGAGTAGCTAACAAGCAATAAAAGAAAGCAAGTAAGTGCGTACATCGGAGAGGGGAGGGGGGTACATGTAAAGTACAAGGGATGTGCGAAAGTAAAATCATTCAAATGAAAGCTAATTCTAAAATCTAAACTCTATCTAAAGATGCATTAGAACAAAGGTTAACCATATGAGAAATAATAGTTAGGTTAATTGGAAAATTCTATAAGTCCTAAAACTAACGGAGCATGCAAGATTGAATTACTTCTAAGTCTCGGGATAAAATTACCATTTCACCATTTATGGATTAATATTGAATTATTTCTATTTATGAAATTCTATTAAAACCATTAAATCTAAGTAATTCTAATTATTCTAAATCCTAAATTAATCTAATTTTAATACTCCTAATTAAACTCTAGAATTCTAACATTAAACTAATATCAATTAATTCTAATATTTCTAATTAACTAATCCTAAAATTAACTCTAATATTAATCTCTAATAATATTTCTAATTACTTCTAAACTATCTTTCTAATATTTTTTAAACATTTTAATCAAAGTTTAATATTTCTAACAATTATTCTAATTCTAGTAATCTAATTAGAAATCTAAAATCTAGTTATCTAAAACAGTAGCCTAAATTTAATATTGCTAATTCTAGCTAATTCTAATGACTATTTAATCCCTAAATCCTCTAATTATCCTCTAAAACACATGTTAACTCTAAATCAAATGTTAAGTCCTGATTAATCTCTATGTTACTAATCACAGAAGAGGAGTAAGAAATTAACACCAAAGGCCTGAACAGAAACCAAGGAGCCAAGGCCCACTCCCAAGGCCCATTGGCCTTTTCCTATGCATGCAGGGGACTGTCGAACCCACGGTAGGTGCAAAGAGCACACAAACTAAAGAAACTGAGGGATTATCTCCCTTTGGACCCAACGATGTTCTTGAGGCCCAGACCGCCTCCATCATCAACCAGCTCACACACACGCGAGATCCTCATTGCCTCTGGATGCAGAAAGCCACTGTGACGAAAAGAAAAAAGACCGATCGTACCTCGTTCATCGCCGACGATCCACTTGCGTTCTTCGTATAGGTTTCATCTCCGGTTCGCGCCATCAATTATGCAGATCCGTACTTTGTGCGTCATGTTACAGTTGAAGGACGGAGAACCGAGGTTTGTGCTTGATCGTCGTGCGATGTTGTTATCACGGTTGACGAACGGAGTTCGATCGCTGCTAACTGAAGATGAACGAAACCGATTCAGATCGTGCGCCTTCGAGACCGAGAACGACTTCGTGCTCTTAGGCTTCTGCTTCCATTCCTTTCTTCTGTTTCAACGTTGCTTCCGAGTCGTGGTTTTGACGCCGCTTTTGGTTGTTACAGGTTGAAGACGGTTGAAGGATTGGAGTTGGATTGAAGGATGAAGAGAAGTGAATCGAAGTGGTGAAGGTTTCGGTTGCGGTGGAAGAGGTGGTGGCTCTTTGAAGAAGAAAGAGGAGGTTGAAGTGGTGGTTCTTTGGAGAAGAAAGAGGAGGTTGAAGTGGTGGTTAACGGTTTTGTGAGTTTGTTACGGTTGTTGAAGGAAGTGAGAAGAAGCTCGGTTAGGGAGGGTTTTGCAGAATGAAGAAGGTAGAAGGTGATGAAGTGGAATCCTTGGAAGAATGAGAGGGAGTGAAGGTAAGCTTTTATAGATTTCTGAGTTTCTTTCTCCTCTCATTCTGTTATGAATTGGTTACCGATTTTGTTAGGTTGTTTTGAGTTTGTTATGAATTCTGTTAGACGGAATTTCTTGGGACGAGCTTTGTTAGTTTCAATTATACTGAATGTCAAGCTAATGTGAAGTTCTTCTGTTAGAGAGTATTGTTAGAAGCTTGACAGGTGAATTGTTTTTGGGTTTGCACGGCCTGAAGTATCCATGTTGCAGTTTGCTACATGCGTGCGTTCTGTTTTCATGTTTGGCTGTTGCTTCTGTTTGCACTTCACCTTTTCAATTGCATTTTCTCCATTTTATTTTAACCTGTAAATTGAATTTGGATTATGGATTATGGATTATGGATTATGGATTATGGATTATGGATTATGTTTGGATGTTGTTTTCTTCTTTTTTTCAGATTCTGAAATCTTCAACTGCCGCAGAGTTATGCTTTTAGCAATGTCATGTCTGTGACAGAAGAAAGCCTTGAGAGGCAATGTCTACCATGGCCAACAACTCCATAAGGCCTTCTAATTGTCAACCGCCATAGTTAAATTGGTTAGCAGCTTCAATGACACTTCGATAAAAAAACAGGAAACATACAAACTGCCACTGAAATTCCTGAATTCTGGAACGGAACCGAAGTGCATTTGCATTGCAGGCTGGATTTTGATTAACTTGGTTTTGTAATTCTGCAGGTGGGCTATGTTGGTTCAGTGTACATGTTGTCGTAACTGCCGTAGTCACAATTCTAGCTGCGTTGTTGGGAGCTCGCCAATTTGAACCATTGAGACTGCAAAAGCTGACGGCCTGGTACCAGAAACCAGAGGAGTACCTGAAGTTATTGAGATGGTCGGCATTCCGGATAAAGAGCTTTCAGTTTATCTTGTAGCAGCTTGCGGTTCTCTCGGTGGCACTGGCAGCTTATGCCTTTTTTCAATTAATTGGCTTATGTAAACCACTGTTTGGATAATATATTAAGGATTGCATTATGTAACGGTTGGGATGGCACTGACTTAATTCCTATGGTACTGTTTCAGTGTAATTTGAAAAATTAGGATAGAATAGAATGAATATGCAATGGTATTGTCATTAGTAAGAATGGTTATTTGAATTTGCTTGTAGAATTTTGATAATGGTTTTGGAATGTATGCAATATGGCAATGTTTGGAATTTGGTTGTACAATTATGGATGAAATGAATGTTATGAATGAATGCTATTGGCAACTTCTTGCATGGTTCGATGGAAGTTAATTATGGAAATGGAGTTAGCGAAATAGATTATGAAAATGAATAATTGTTTCCTAATTGGATATGGGCGATTGGAAAATGGTTAATGGGCTAAAATTATGGGCTTAACAAAAAGAAATGAATGGGCTCAATGCAACCACGATTAAATCTCCAAAACCAATTCAACTTTTCAGTAATCAATTCGGATCATCCAACTCAACTTGAATTTCCAATATTAATTCGAAAAAAAGAATGAAATGATTTCTAAAACCAAATTTACTTTCAAAGATTAAATCTAACTTCAAAATCAATTCAAACTTCAAACGTTAATTTGAAATTGAAATCAACACGAACTTATAATTAATTAGCTCAATTATTAACATGATGCCAAGAGGATGCCTGCTTGTGGCGAACCATGCTTATTCAATGAAATGAATGAATGAGGATGATATGCAAAATGTGCGGGGTTAGTGACCTATAAGATCAATGTGAAGGGTGTGGGCGAATTTCAGGGTATGACAGTACCCAAACAAAATATATCACACAATATGGTCCGAATGGATAAAGTGAAAATTGCATTAACATAAACAATTAGAATGATATAAATAATGGAAAATGAAATAGAATGCTAAAAGTAAATTGCATCAAAGTGAAAAGCTTGAAATTAAAAGTTAGTAGTTAGTAAGTTAAGAGTTAGTATTGTTTTGCTTTTGCTTTTTTTATTTGAAGACATTCTTTGGATAACACTCAACCCACTTATCACAAGTATGGATCCTTGAACCAAAACATCTTCCAAAGGAAGGAAAGAAGACCAAGTTTCCACACAATACCATGAAAGATGGGAGACTTACAATCTCACTAACTAGAATGCTTATGCCTTTTATGTCACAAATTTAGCGTTATGTTAAGCAATCATAATTGGATTTATATAGAAGTCACAACTATTTGAGGTCGGGCAATAGAATTTTGGTGTTAATGCATGTTAGAGACATAGTATAATGAACTATGCTCATGAAACATACCACACAAAAAAAAATATGCAAAAGGTGTGGCCTAATCTCATCCATACTCATGTCAATTTTTCAATCAACTAGCATTAGGACTTTGAGATGTCATAGGCCAAATGGAATGAATGAATTAAGAAGAGGAATGAGATGAAGTGGGAAGGGGATGAATGAGTTCACAAATTGGTCAAAGGAGGACTTTTGCCAAATTAATATCATTCATTCATTTTGGGAGATGAAATGTACATTCTATCAATCCCCTAAATCCAATGATATTAATTTGACAAAGTCAAATCAACCTTGACCAAGGCCCAACAACAATAAGCAAACTCAAACAAGTCATTACAAGTGGTCAACAAAAAATAATTGGCATTTATTCAATTAAAAGTAATAAAATAATGCATTTAAATCAAATATGGTTTGTCCAATTCCTAAAATCTCATCAAAACACCAAAGAAATGACCATGAGATTTATCATAGGTCAAACAAGGTCAAAGGACCTTGGAGAAAAAATTTCATAATTTTTGGACATTTAAAAATATTTTTAAACAATTAAAAACAAATGCAAAATCAATTAATTCATGAAAAATATTAATAATGATCCAAAAAATAATTTTAATTCAGAATATGAAAGAGAAAAATATTTGAATTTTTTTGGTGAAAGTCCCATATTTTTTGGATCAATATTGAATTTAATATGAATTATTGAAAATAATGCAATTAAAATAAAAAGTCAGAAATTCAAAAATACGTGGACCATCATATCTCCCTCATTAATTGAGGTGGCAGATCAAATGGTCCTAAGCGCGCGTTCCACATAGTCCTTAGTCAACAGCGCTGCACAATTGGTATTTAAAACTAACGATCAAGATTAAAACGTAATGGATGGATCCCGTGGTTCAGAGCCTTGCCAACTCATCGCCGGAGCCAGAGCTCCGATCATCTTCTCTGGTGGACCTCACCGGACTGGTCCACCATGAACCATCACCAAAATGAAAAACAAGGACATGATCTTAAAGAAAAAATGGCACTGAGCTCGAATCTGACCTCCATCCACTTCAATTCCAAGTATATTGAGAGATACATGGAATTGAAATTTGAGGTACATGAACTGAGTTGCTTCGATTTGACCTCAAATCAACTCAAACTTCTTGCCTATATTGGTAGGACTTCAGACAACCAAAGAATCAATGGAATTGAGAAAGAATTTAAGAGAATCGAAGAGTTCAAAATTTCTGGAAAATACCTTAAATGTAGGTCTGGATCCGATGGATCTTGATCTTGCTTGTGCTTGGTCTCACTCCACTTGCTTGCAGGAGAAGAATTGAATGGTTAAAAAGCTATGGATTCTTGGAGAATTGAATTCCAAAACAGTGGAGATTCAAGCTCAAATTCAAGAGAATTTTTCAGGCTTATCCTTTGAGAAGTGAGGGTTTGGAATGGGGGATCAAAGCTGACGCCAATGTGTGTTCAATTCTGAGCAATTGAAGCTCTATTTATAGCTGAAATGGTTGATAATTGCACACTCTAATTCACTTTCCAATTTTGGCAAATGGTGATGCAATGGTGCATGGGCGTGCATAGGCCCATGAAATGATTGCTTGAGGTCCACAAATGCATATCAGATGCTCTGAAGTAAGCTTGGATTGCAAGGTAAATACACATTGATGTTTGAAGTTTAATCCTTGCCAAGTGATGTCACCCTGTTTAAGCCATGCGCAGCCTATGCATTTGTTGTCCAAAATGAATGAATTTGAGCTCTTTGGAAAGGTGAGATAAAGAGGAACAACTTTCATGTTCAACACCTTTTCATTTGGAGCTTGGAACTTGTAGAAATTTGAGGTAGAAGTTTGGAAATTTTTGACATATCAAATTTTTTCTAAGTGTCAAGCCATATGTCTTAATATTCCACCTTTCTTAACTTTTTATAGGAGCTTCAAATGAGAAACGTGTCTTCATCAAATTTGTAGATCTCTCAAAGACCTTAAAAATGGTCACCAATTTCATGTAATTTGGATTTGAAATGATAGAGTTACGCATTTTTGAAGTTTGGAAAAATCACTTGATCAATGGTATAGGTCCAAAGTGACCTATAATGTAGCCTCATATCACATGCTTAAAAAAGTTTAATTAGCTCCCACTCCAAACATAAAGGTTGAAGTAGACACATTGAATTTGGTTGTGCAACTTGGAAATCTTTCATCTCATAAAAATTGAACAAGTTATGGCCTTGGGAAGTTGACTTTCAAATTAGGGTTTATACAAAATGACCTATAATGTTTCAACATAGAAAATGATTTTCTAAGAAAAACTAGCTCTAGGTCGCAACATGAAAGTTGTTTGTAATGTCATTTAGAGTAAGGTTTCTCTTGGAATCATTTTCATATGGTGAAAATTATAGGAGATAGGGTCTAGGGAGACCCAGTTTTGATCAAATGAATTCATCTGGCCAACCACCATCAACCAACTTGCTAATTTCCAATTCTATTGACTTTCTTGGATCAAGGTAGATCATATATGCATAAGATGATGAATTTTTAAGTGTCCCTTGAGAAATTTGATCAATTGGTGAGATAGCTTGTTGGAGAAGTTACTCAAGATACCTAGTCAAACTAGGGTTTCCAAGGCAAATCACCCTCAAACTCTTGAAGAAAACTTGATCAATATGACATGTAGAGAATATTGGGACTCATATAAGATGCTCATAACCATTATTGAATCAATTCTTGGTTTGTATCTTTGTTCATGAGGGTCTCAAACCCTAGATGTGATCTTGATGAATCAATGAGATCATGCCCTACCTACAAAAGAGTTAGACAAAGACATATTTTTGGTATTTTGGTTAGTGAAATGATAAAATACAAGTATGATATAATCACAAAGTGCTTGGTGATCTCTCCCAAATCAAACCCAATGAAAAAGGGGTAAGGAGGATGCCAAGGTATGATCCCAATGCTAATGCTTATGATGAAATTGCATGAGGGATCTTAGGGTCAAAATTGGGGTCTTACAGTGGCGAAAGTATCCCTGTTTTTCTCCTCAGTGGAGTCCCTAGTGGATTGTTTTCCAAGAGTCTATCCTCGATATGTTTATCTTAACCGGTGACGAATTTTCTCTTTCATGGTATTCTACCCAGTAAAAAGGTAGTTGTAATCCCATTTTGTTCGTCAGAGAGTTAATCTTTGATATGTTCATCCTAACCGATGACGGGTTTCCTTCTCTTTTCGGTCTTCTACCTAGTAATTGATAGTTGTAAATCCTTCTTTTTTCCCTTTGTAGAGTTTATCCTTGATATGTTCATCCTAACCGATGACGGATATCCTCTCATGGTATTCTATCCAATAACTGATAGATGTAATTCCTATTTTCTCTCCTCACAGAGTCTATCCTTGATATGTTCATCTTAACCGGTGACGGATGTTCTCTTTGATGGTATTCTATCCAGCATTCGATGGATGTAATTCCTACTTTTTGTTTAGTTGGTATATCCTTGATATGTTCATCCTAACCGATGACAAGTATCCTCCTTGACATTCCCAGGCAAGTTTATCCTTGATATGTTCATCCTAACCGATGACAGATTTTCTTCCTTGTTGAGTTTATCCTTGATATGTTCATCCTAATCGATGACAGATACTCTCATCTTTGGTCTTCTACCCAGTAACTGGTAGTCGTAATTCCTACTTTCTGCAGTTTTTCCCCAGCAAGGCTATTCTTACCCAGTAATCGGTAATGAATACTCCCTCACAGTGGTTATCAGTGAGTCGTCCTTGATATGTTAATCCTAACCGATGACGGATGTCTTCTCTGTCAGATCTTTATTATTTCCTTACCCAGTAACAGGTAGAAGATAATAGATTTATGCTCCTCCTGTATTGAAGTTTATTTCATCCCCAGTTGAGTTGAGTGCGTATTTCCTTAGTGAAGTCGCTTTTCCTGCATGATTCGAGTACTTCAGTGTTATCCTGATCTACTCGCTTTCCTGCAGATGTTTTGTTTTCCCGGCTGAGTCTTTCCATTTTGTATGGAATTCCTCTAGTCCCCCAACTATATTAAGTCGTAGTCTGGCCTACGCATAACCTCATTTATTCCCCACCAGAGTCTCTGTCTCCCCAGTGAGTTTTCCTCATGGAATGCATTATACTCCTGCGGACTTTCGGTCTCTCTGATTTCTTTTCCTCTATGGCAATATTTCCCCATAAAGCATTAACTTTTACATTCATATCATATGCATCATGAGATCTCTTAGGGACCAAAATTTGTTTCTATATGTTGTTATTTAAGCTCATTCTACTGAGTCGAGCCGAAGATTTTAACCTTCACCTCCTCAGATAGAATGTCCTTAAATAGGGGCAGCTGTAAGACACCAATTTTAACCCTAAGATCCCTCATGCAATTTCATCATAAGCATTAGCATTGGGATCATACCTTGGCATTCTCCTTACCCCTCTCTCATTGGGTTTGTTTTGGGAGAGATCACCAAGTATCATGTGATTGTATCATACTTGTATATTATCATTTTACTAACCAAAATACCAAAAATATGTCTTTGGACTTGCCTAACTCTTTTGTATGTAGGGCATGGTCACATTGATCTATCAAGTTCATATCTAGGGTTTGAGGCCCTCATGACAAGGAGCATAACCATTAATTTGATCCAAGAGTGGTTATAAGCATCATATATGAGTTCTATTTATTCCTACATGTTATATTGATCAAGTTTTCTTCAAGAGTTTGGAGGTGATTTGCCTTGGAAACCCTAGTTTGACTGAGTATCTTGAGTAACTTCTCCAACAAGACATCTCACCAATTGATCAAACCTCTCAAGGGACACTTAAAAATTCACCATCGTATGCATATATGATCTACCATGAGCAAAGAAAGTCGAGAGGATTGAAGGTTAGCAAGTTGGTTGATGGTGGTTGGCCAGATGAATTCATCTGATCAAAACTGGGTCTCCTTAGACCCTATCTCCTACATTTTTCACCATATGAAAATGCTTCCAAAATCAAAGTTACTCTAAGTGACATTCCAAATAACTTTTATATTGAGACCTAGAGCTAGTTTTGCTTGGAAAATCATTTTCTATGATGAAACATTATAGGTCATTTTGCGTAAACCCTAATTTGAAAGTCAACTTTCCAAGGCCATAACTTGCTCAATTTTTATGAGATGAAATATTTCGAAGTTTCAAAATCAAATTCAAGATGTCTACTTCAACTTTGATGTTTGGAATGAGAGCTAATTCAACTTTTTTGAGGATGTGATATGAGGATACATTATAGGTCATTTTTGACCTATACCATTGGACAAGTGTTTTTCCAAACTTCAAAAATGCATAACTCTATCATTATAAATCTAAGTGACGTGAAATTGGTGACCATTTAGAAGGCCTTTGAAAGAGATACAACTTTGATGAATACACTTTTCTCATTTGAAGCTCACATAAAAAGTTAAGCAAGGTGGAATATTGAGATATATGGCTTGACACTTAGAAAAAATTTCAACATGTTGAAATTTCCAAATTTCCACCTCAAAATTCACCATGATCCAAGCTCCAAACGGAAAAGTGTTCAACATCAAACTTGTTCCCCTTGATCCAAGCTTTCCAAAGAATCCAAGTTCATGCATTTTGGGTGAAGTTTGTTAGGGTTGCGCATGGATTTAAAAGAGCTGCGCCATTGGAAGAAATCAAATGTCCAAAACTCCATTTCATATTGCCTTGCCAATCAAGCATCATTTGAGCTTCAGTACAGTTGCAATTGCATCAAAATGGATTGCTTTCTGGGCCTGTACATGCCCATGCAAGCTTATGCATCACATTGCCAAATTTAGCAAATTTTCAAGTGTGCAATTATCAATCCCAAATGCTATAAATACAAGCCCTTGGAGCTCAATTCAAAGACACTTTACGCGCTAGCTTTGCCCCCCAATTGAAACCATCTCACTCTAAAGGAAAACCTGATAATTTTCAATCTAAAAATTGAGTTTGAATCTCAACTGTTTGGAGATTCAAGAACTCTAGGATCCAAAGCCTTGCGCCGTTGCTAATCACTTCCTGCAAGTTTCTCAAGTGTGATCGGATCGTGTTTGAAACAAGCAACCTCAAGTTTTGCACAACATTGTAGGTAATTTTCAGAAAACTTCATCTCTTTGATTCTCACTCAATTCTCATCAATTCTCTTGGATCTTTGGTTGTCTAAAGTCCTACCAATATAGGCACGAAGATTGAGTTGCTTAGAGGTTAAATCAAAGCAACTCAGTTGACAGACCTCAAAATTCAACTCCTCATATCTTTCTATCATGTCCTTACCCAGTAACAGGTAGAAGATAATAGATTTATGCTCCTCTTATGTTGAAGTTTATTTCATCCCCAATTGAGTTGAGTGCGTATTTCCTTAGTGAAGTCGCTTTTCCTGCATGATTCAAGTACTTCAGTGTTATCCTGATCTACACGCTTTCCTGCAGATGCTTTTTTTTCCCGGCTGAGTCTTTCCATTTTGTATGGAATTCCTCTAGTCCCCCAACTATTTTAAGTCGTAGTCTGGCCTACGCATAACCTCATTTATTCCCCACCAGAGTCTCTGTCTCCCCGGTGAGTTACCTCATGGAATGCATTATACTCCTGCGGACTTTCGGTCTCTCTGATTTCTTTTCCTCTATGGCAATATTTCCCCATAAAGCATTAACTTTTACATTCATATCATTTGCATCATGAGATCTCTTAGGGACCAAAACTTGTTTCTATATGTTGTTATTTAAGCTCATTCTACTGAGTCGAGCCGAAGATTTTAACCTTCACTTCCTCAGATAGAATGTCCTTAAATAGGGGCAACTGTAAGACACCAATTTTAACCCTAAGATCCCTCATGCAATTTCATCATAAGCATTAGCATTGGGATCATACCTTGGCATTCTCCTTACCCCTCTCTCATTGGGTTTGTTTTGGGAGAGATCACCAAGTATCATGTGATTGTATCATACTTGTATATTATCATTTTACTAACCAAAATACCAAAAATATGTCTTTGCACTTGCCTAACTCTTTTGTATGTAGGGCATGGTCACAATGATCTATCAAGTTCATATCTAGGGTTTGAGGCCCTCATGACAAGGAGCATAACCATTAATTTGATCCAAGAGTGGTTATAAGCATCATATATGAGTTCTATTTATTCCTACATGTTATATTGATCAAGTTTTCTTCAAGAGTTTGGAGGTGATTTGCCTTGGAAACCCTAGTTTGACTGAGTATCTTGAGTAACTTCTCCAACAAGCCATCTCACCAATTGATCAAACCTCTCAAGGGACACTTAAAAATTCACCATCGTATGCATATATGATCTACCATGAGCAAAGAAAGTCGAGAGGATTGAAGGTTAGCAAGTTGGTTGATGGTGGTTGGCCAGATGAATTCATCTGATCAAAACTGGGTCTCCTTAGACCCTATCTCCTACATTTTTCACCATATGAAAATGCTTCCAAAATCAAAGTTACTCTAAGTGACATTCCAAATAACTTTTATATTGAGACCTAGAGCTAGTTTTGCTTGGAAAATCATTTTCTATGATGAAACATTATAGGTCATTTTGCGTAAACCCTAATTTGAAAGTCAACTTCCCAAGGCCATAACTTGCTCAATTTTTATGAGATGAAATATTTCGAAGTTTCAAAATCAAATTCAAGATGTCTACTTCAACTTTGATGTTTGGAATGAGAGCTAATTCAACTTTTTTGAGGATGTGATATGAGGATACATTATAGGTCATTTTTGACCTATACCATTGGACAAGTGTTTTTCCAAACTTCAAAAATGCATAACTCTATCATTATAAATCTAAGTGACGTGAAATTGGTGACCATTTCGAAGGCCTCTGAAAGAGATACAACTTTGATGAAGACACTTTTCTCATTTGAAGCTCACATAAAAAGTTAAGCAAGGTGGAATATTGAGATATATGGCTTGACACTTAGAAAAAATTTCAACATGTTGAAATTTCCAAATTTCCACCTCAAAATTCACCATGATCCAAGCTCCAAACGGAAAAGTGTTCAACATCAAACTTGTTCCCCTTGATCCAAGCTTTCCAAAGAATCCAAGTTCATGCATTTTGGGTGAAGTTTGTTAGGGTTGCGCATGGATTTAAAAGAGCTGCGCCATTGGAAGAAATCAAATGTCCAAAACTCCATTTCATATTGCCTTGCCAATCAAGCATCATTTGAGCTTCAGTACAGTTGCAATTGCATCAAAATGGATTGCTTTCTGGGCCTGTACATCCCCATGCAAGCTTATGCATCACATTGCCAAATTTAGCAAATTTTCAAGTGTGCAATTATCAATCCCAAATGCTATAAATACAAGCCCTTGGAGCTCAATTCAAAGACACTTTACGCGCTAGCTTTGCCCCCCAATTGAAACCATCTCACTCTAAAGGAAAACCTGATAATTTTCAATCTAAAAATTGAGTTTGAATCTCAACTGTTTGGAGATTCAAGAACTCTAGGATCCAAAGCCTTGCGCCGTTGCTAATCACTTCCTGCAAGTTTCTCAAGTGTGATCGGATCGTGTTTGAAACAAGCAACCTCAAGTTTTGCACAACATTGTAGGTAATTTTCAGAAAACTTCATCTCTTTGATTCTCACTCAATTCTCATCAATTCTCTTGGATCTTTGGTTGTCTAAAGTCCTACCAATATAGGCAAGAAGATTGAGTTGCTTAGAGGTTAAATCAAAGCAACTCAGTTGACAGACCTCAAAATTCAACTCCTCATATCTTTCTATCATGTCCTTACCCAGTAACAGGTAGAAGATAATAGATTTATGCTCCTCTTATGTTGAAGTTTATTTCATCCCCAATTGAGTTGAGTGCGTATTTCCTTAGTGAAGTCGCTTTTCCTGCATGATTCAAGTACTTCAGTGTTATCCTGATCTACTCGCTTTCCTGCAGATGTTTTGTTTTCCCGGCTGAGTCTTTCCATTTTGTATGGAATTCCTCTAGTCCCCCAACTATATTAAGTCGTAGTCTGGCCTACGCATAACCTCATTTATTCCCCACCAGAGTCTCTGTCTCCCCGGTGAGTTTTCCTCATGGAATGCATTATACTCCTGCGGACTTTCGGTCTCTCTGATTTCTTTTCCTCTATGGCAATATTTCCCCATAAAGCATTAACTTTTACATTCATATCATTTGCATCATGAGATCTCCTAGGGACCAAAATTTGTTTCTATATGTTGTTATTTAAGCTCATTCTACTGAGTCGAGCCGAAGATTTTAACCTTCACCTCCTCAGATAGAATGTCCTTAAATAGGGGCAGCTGTAAGACACCAATTTTAACCCTAAGATCCCTCATGCAATTTCATCATAAGCATTAGCATTGGGATCATACCTTGGCATTCTCCTTACCCCTCTCTCATTGGGTTTGTTTTGGGAGAGATCACCAAGTATCATGTGATTGTATCATACTTGTATATTATCATTTTACTAACCAAAATACCAAAAATATGTCTTTGCACTTGCCTAACTCTTTTGTATGTAGGGCATGGTCACATTGATCTATCAAGTTCATATCTAGGGTTTGAGGCCTTCATGACAAGGAGCATAACCATTAATTTGATCCAAGAGTGGTTATAAGCATCATATATGAGTTCTATTTATTCCTACATGTTATATTGATCAAGTTTTCTTCAAGAGTTTGGAGGTGATTTGCCTTGGAAACCCTAGTTTGACTGAGTATCTTGAGTAACTTCTCCAACAAGCCATCTCACCAATTGATCAAACCTATCAAGGGACACTTAAAAATTCACCATCTTATGCATATATGATCTACCATGAGCAAAGAAAGTCGAGAGAATTGAAGGTTAGCAAGTTGGTTGATGGTGGTTGGCTAGATGAATTCATCTGATCAAAACTGGGTCTCCTTAGACCCTATCTCCTACATTTTTCACCATATGAAAATGCTTCCAAAATCAAAGTTACTCTAAGTGACATTCCAAATAACTTTTATATTGAGACCTAGAGCTAGTTTTGCTTGGAAAATCATTTTCTATGATGAAACATTATAGGTCATTTTGTGTAAACCCTAATTTGAAAGTCAACTTCCCAAGGCCATAACTTGCTCAATTTTTATGAGATGAAATATTTCGAAGTGCCAAAATCAAATTTAAGATGTCTACTTCAACTTTGATGTTTGGAATGAGAGCTAATTCAACTTTTTTGAGGATGTGATATGAGGATACATTATAGGTCATTTTTGACCTATACCATTGGACAAGTGTTTTTCCAAACATCAAAAATGCATAACTCTATCATTATTAATCTAAGTGACATGAAATTGGTGACCATTTAGAAGGCCTTTGAAAGAGATACAACTTTGATGAATACACTTTTCTCATTTGAAGCTCACATAAAAAGTTAAGCAAGGTGGAATATTGAGATATATGGCTTGACACTTAGAAAAAATTTCAACATGTTGAAATTTCCAAACATCCACCTCAAAATTCACCATGATCCAAGCTCCAAACCGAAAAGTGTTCAACATCAAACTTGTTCCCCTTGATCCAAGCTTTCCAAAGAATCCAAGTTCATTCATTTTGGGTGAAGTTTGTTAGGGTTGCGCATGGATTTAAAAGAGCTGCGCCATTGGAAGAAATCAAATGTCCAAAACTCCATTTCATATTGCCTTGCCAATCAAGCATCATTTGAACTTCAGTACAGCTGCAATTGCATCAAAATTGATTGCTTCATGGGCCTGTACACGCCCATGCAAGCTTATGCATCACATTGCCAAATTTAGCAAATTTTCAAGTGTGCAATTATCAATCCAAAATGCTATAAATACAGGCCCTTGGAGCTCAATTCAAAGACACTTTGCGCGCTAGCTTTGCCCCCCAATTGAAACCATCTCACTCTACAGGAAAACCTGATAATTTTCAATCTGAAAATTGAGTTTGAATCTCAACTGTTTGGAGATTCAAGAACTCTAGGATCCAAAGCCTTACGCCATTGCTAATCACTTCCTGCAAGTTTCTCAAGTGTGATCGGATCGTGTTTGAAACAAGCAACCTCAAGTTTTGCACAACATTGAAGGTAATTTTAAGAAAACTTCATCTCTTTCATTCTCACTCAATTCTCATCAATTCTCTTGGATCTTTGGTTGTCTAAAGTCCTACCAATATAGGCAAGAAGATTGAGTTGCTTAGAGGTTAAATCAAAGCAACTCAGTTGACAGACCTCAAAATTCAACTCCTCATATCTTTCTATCATGTCCTTACCCAGTAACAGGTAGAAGATAATAGATTTATGCTCCTCTTGTGTTGAAGTTTATTTCATCCCCATTTGAGTTGAGTGCGTATTTCCTTAGTGAAATCGCTTTTCCTGCATGATTCGAGTACTTCAGTGTTATCCTGATCTACTCGCTTTCCCTGCAGATGTTTTGTTTTCCTGACTGAGTCTTTCCATTTTGTATGAATTTCCTCTAGTCCCCCAACAGTTTTAAGTCGTAGTCCGGCCTACGCATTACCTCATTTATTCCCCACCAGAGTCTCTGTCTCCCCAGTGAGGTTTCCTCATGGAATGCATTATACTCCTGTGGACTTTCGGTCTCTCTGATTTCTTTTCCTCTATGGCAATATTTCCCCATAAAGCATTAACTTTTACATTCATATCATATGCATCATGAGGTCTCTTAGGGAAAAAAATTTGTTTCTATATGTTGTTATTTAAGCTCATTCTACTGAGTCGAGCCGAAGATTTTAACCTTCACCTCCTCAGTTAGAATGTCCTTAAATAGGGGCAGCTGTAAGACACCAATTTTAACCCTAAGATCCCTCATGCAATTTCATCATAAGCATTAGCATTGGGATCATACCTTGGCATTCTCCTTACCCCTCTCTCATTGGGTTTGTTTTGGGAGCGATCACCAAGTACCATGTGATTGTATCATACTTGTATATTATCATTTTACAAACCAAAATACCAAAAACATGTCTTTGCACTTGACTAACTCTTTTGTATGTAGGGCATGGTCACATTGATCTATCAAGTTCATATCCAGGGTTTGAGGCCCTCATGACAAGGAGCATAACCATTAATTTGATCCAAGAGTGGTTATAAGCATCATATATGAGTTCTATTTATTCCTACATGTTATATTGGTCAAGTTTTCTTCAAGAGTTTGGAGGTGATTTGCCTTGGAAACCCTAGTTTGACTGAGTATCTTGAGTAACTTCTCCAACAAGCCATCTCACCAATTGATCAAACCTCTCAAGGGACACTTAAAAATTCACCATCTTATGCATATATGATCTACCATGAGCAAAGAAAGTCGAGAGGATTGAAGGTTAGCAAGTTGGTTGATGGTGGTTGGCCAGATGAATTCATCTGATCAAAACTGGGTCTCCTTAGACCCTATCTCCTTCATTTTTCACCATATGAAAATGCTTCCAAAATCAAAGTTACTCTAAGTGACATTCCAACCAACTTTTATATTGAGACCTAGAGCTAGTTTTGCTTGGAAAATCATTTTCTATAATGAAACATTATAGGTCATTTTGCCTAAACCCTAATTTGAAAGTCAACTTCGCAAGGCCATAACTTGCTCAATTTGTATGAGATGAAATATTTTTAAGTTTCAAAATCAAATTCAAGATGTCTACTTCAACTTTGATGTTTGGAATGAGAGCTAATTCAACTTTTTTGAGGATGTGATATGAGGATACATTATAGGTCATTTTTGACCTATACCATAGGACAAGTGTTTTTCCAAACTTCAAAAATGCATAACTCTATCATTATAAATCTAAGTGACGTGAAATTGGTGACCATTTCGAAGGTCTTTTAAAGAGATACAACTTTGATGAAGACACTTTTCTCATTTGAAGCTCACATAAAAAGTTAAGCAAGGTGGAATATTGAGATATATGGCTTGACACTTAGAAAAAATTTCAACATGTTGAAATTTCCAAACTTCCACCTCAAAATTCACCATGATCCAAGCTCCAAACGGAAAAGTGTTCAACATCAAACTTGTTACCCTTGATCCAAGCTTTCCAAAGAATCCAAGTTCATGCATTTTGGGTGAAGTTTGTTAGGGTTGCGCATGGATTTAACAGAGCTGCGCCATTGGAAGAAATCAAATGTCCAAAGCTCCATTTCACATTGCCTTGCCAATCAAGCATCATTTGAACTTCAGTACAGTTGCAATTCCATCAAAATGGATTGCTTCATGGGCCTGTACACGCCCATGCAAGCTTGTGCATCACATTGCCAAATTTAGCAAATTTTCAAGTGTGCAATTATCAATTCCAAATGCTATAAATACAGGCCCTTGGAGCTCAATTCAAAGACACTTTGCGCGCCAACTTTGCCCCCCAATTGAAACCATCTCACTCTAAAGGAAAACCTGATAATTTTCAATCTGAAAATTGAGTTTGAATCTCGACTGTTTGGAGATTCAAGAACTCTAGGATCCAAAGCCTTGCGCCATTGCTAACCATTTCCTGCAAGCTTGTCAAGTGTGATCGGATCGTGTTTCAAACAAGCAACCTCAAGTTTTGCACAACATTAAAGGTAATTTTCAAAAAACTTCATCTCTTTGATTCTCACTCAATTCTCTTGGATCTTTGGTTGTCTAAAGTCCTACCAATATAGGCAAGAAGATTGAGTTACTTAGAGGTTAAATCAAAGCAACTCAGTTGACAGGCCTCAAAATTCAACTCCTCATATCTTTCTATCATGTCCTTACCCAGTAACAGGTAGAAGATAATAGATTTATGCTCCTCTTGTGTTGAAGTTTATTTCATCCCCATTTGAGTTGAGTGCGTATTTCCTTAGTGAAATCGCTTTTCCTGCATGATTCGAGTACTTCAGTGTTATCCTGATCTACTCGCTTTCCCTGCAGATGTTTTGTTTTCCCGACTGAGTCTTTCCATTTTGTATGAATTTCCTCTAGTCCCCCAACAGTTTTAAGTCGTAGTCCGGCCTACGCATTACCTCATTTATTCCCCACCAGAGTCTCTGTCTCCCCAGTGAGTTTCCTCATGGAATGCATTATACTCCTGTGGACTTTCGGTCTCTCTGATTTCTTTTCCTCTATGGCAATATTTCCCCATAAAGCATTAACTTTTACATTCATATCATATGCATCATGAGGTCTCTTAGGGAAAAAATTTGTTTCTATATGTTGTTATTTAAGCTCATTCTACTGAGTCGAGCCGAAGATTTTAACCTTCACCTCCTCAGTTAGAATGTCCTTAAATAGGGGCAGCTGTAAGACACCAATTTTAACCCTAAGATCCCTCATGCAATTTCATCATAAGCATTAGCATTGGGATCATACCTTGGCATTCTCCTTACCCCTCTCTCATTGGGTTTGTTTTGGGAGCGATCACCAAGTACCATGTGATTGTATCATACTTGTATATTATCATTTTACAAACCAAAATACCAAAAACATGTCTTTGCACTTGACTAACTCTTTTGTATGTAGGGCATGGTCACATTGATCTATCAAGTTCATATCCAGGGTTTGAGGCCCTCATGACAAGGAGCATAACCATTAATTTGATCCAAGAGTGGTTATAAGCATCATATATGAGTTCTATTTATTCCTACATGTTATATTGGTCAAGTTTTCTTCAAGAGTTTGGAGGTGATTTGCCTTGGAAACCCTAGTTTGACTGAGTATCTTGAGTAACTTCTCCAACAAGCCATCTCACCAATTGATCAAACCTCTCAAGGGACACTTAAAATTCACCATCTTATGCATATATGATCTACCATGAGCAAAGAAAGTCGAGAGGATTGAAGGTTAGCAAGTTGGTTGATGGTGGTTGGCCAGATGAATTCATCTGATCAAAACTGGGTCTCCTTAGACCCTATCTCCTTCATTTTTCACCATATGAAAATGCTTCCAAAATCAAAGTTACTCTAAGTGACATTCCAACCAACTTTTATATTGAGACCTAGAGCTAGTTTTGCTTGGAAAATCATTTTCTATAATGAAACATTATAGGTCATTTTGCCTAAACCCTAATTTGAAAGTCAACTTCCCAAGGCCATAACTTGCTCAATTTGTATGAGATGAAATATTTTTAAGTTTCAAAATCAAATTCAAGATGTCTACTTCAACTTTGATGTTTGGAATGAGAGCTAATTCAACTTTTTTGAGGATGTGATATGAGGATACATTATAGGTCATTTTTGACCTATACCATAGGACAAGTGTTTTTCCAAACTTCAAAAATGCATAACTCTATCATTATAAATCTAAGTGACGTGAAATTGGTGACCATTTCGAAGGTCTTTGAAAGAGATACAACTTTGATGAAGACACTTTTCTCATTTGAAGCTCACATAAAAAGTTAAGCAAGGTGGAATATTGAGATATATGGCTTGACACTTAGAAAAAATTTCAACATGTTGAAATTTCCAAACTTCCACCTCAAAATTCACCATGATCCAAGCTCCAAACGGAAAAGTGTTCAACATCAAACTTGTTCCCCTTGATCCAAGCTTTCCAAAGAATCCAAGTTCATGCATTTTGGGTGAAGTTTGTTAGGGTTGCGCATGGATTTAACAGAGCTGCGCCATTGGAAGAAATCAAATGTCCAAAGCTCCATTTCACATTGCCTTGCCAATCAAGCATCATTTGAACTTCAGTACAGTTGCAATTGCATCAAAATGGATTGCTTCATGGGCCTGTACACGCCCATGCAAGCTTGTGCATCACATTGCCAAATTTAGCAAATTTTCAAGTGTGCAATTATCAATCCCAAATGCTATAAATACAGGCCCTTGGAGCTCAATTCAAAGACACTTTGCGCGCCAACTTTGCCCCCCAATTGAAACCATCTCACTCTAAAGGAAAACCTGATAATTTTCAATCTGAAAATTGAGTTTGAATCTCGACTGTTTGGAGATTCAAGAACTCTAGGATCCAAAGCCTTGCGCCATTGCTAACCATTTCCTGCAAGCTTCTCAAGTGTGATCGGATCGTGTTTGAAACAAGCAACCTCAAGTTTTGCACAACATTGAAGGTAATTTTCAAAAACTTCATCTCTTTGATTCTCACTCAATTCTCTTGGATCTTTGGTTGTCTAAAGTCCTACCAATATAGGCAAGAAGATTGAGTTACTTAGAGGTTAAATCAAAGCAACTCAGTTGACAGGCCTCAAAATTCAACTCCTCATATCTTTCTATCATGTCCTTACCCAGTAACAGGTAGAAGATAATAGATTTATGCTCCTCTTGTGTTGAAGTTTATTTCATCCCCATTTGAGTTGAGTGCGTATTTCCTTAGTGAAATCGCTTTTCCTGCATGATTCGAGTACTTCAGTGTTATCCTGATCTACTCGCTTTCCCTGCAGATGTTTTGTTTTCCCGACTGAGTCTTTCCATTTTGTATGAATTTCCTCTAGTCCCCCAACAGTTTTAAGTCGTAGTCCGGCCTACGCATTACCTCATTTATTCCCCACCAGAGTCTCTGTCTCCCCAGTGAGGTTTCCTCATGGAATGCATTATACTCCTGTGGACTTTCGGTCTCTCTGATTTCTTTTCCTCTATGGCAATATTTCCCCATAAAGCATTAACTTTTACATTCATATCATATGCATCATGAGGTCTCTTAGGGAAAAAATTTGTTTCTATATGTTGTTATTTAAGCTCATTCTACTGAGTCGAGCCGAAGATTTTAACCTTCACCTCCTCAGTTAGAATGTCCTTAAATAGGGGCAGCTGTAAGACACCAATTTTAACCCTAAGATCCCTCATGCAATTTCATCATAAGCATTAGCATTGGGATCATACCTTGGCATTCTCCTTACCCCTCTCTCATTGGGTTTGTTTTGGGAGCGATCACCAAGTACCATGTGATTGTATCATACTTGTATATTATCATTTTACAAACCAAAATACCAAAAACATGTCTTTGCACTTGACTAACTCTTTTGTATGTAGGGCATGGTCACATTGATCTATCAAGTTCATATCCAGGGTTTGAGGCCCTCATGACAAGGAGCATAACCATTAATTTGATCCAAGAGTGGTTATAAGCATCATATATGAGTTCTATTTATTCCTACATGTTATATTGATCAAGTTTTCTTCAAGAGTTTGGAGGTGATTTGCCTTGGAAACCCTAGTTTGACTGAGTATCTTGAGTAACTTCTCCAACAAGCCATCTCACCAATTGATCAAACCTCTCAAGGGACACTTAAAAATTCACCATCTTATGCATATATGATCTACCATGAGCAAAGAAAGTCGAGAGGATTGAAGGTTAGCAAGTTGGTTGATGGTGGTTGGCCAGATGAATTCATCTGATCAAAACTGGGTCTCCTTAGACCCTATCTCCTTCATTTTTCACCATATGAAAATGCTTCCAAAATCAAAGTTACTCTAAGTGACATTCCAAACAACTTTTATATTGAGACCTAGAGCTAGTTTTGCTTGGAAAATCATTTTCTATGATGAAACATTATAGGTCATTTTGCCTAAACCCTAATTTGAAAGTCAACTTCCCAAGGCCATAACTTGCTCAATTTGTATGAGATGAAATATTTTTAAGTTTCAAAATCAAATTCAAGATGTCTACTTCAACTTTGATGTTTGGAATGAGAGCTAATTAAACTTTTTTGAGGATGTGATATGAGGATACATTATAGGTCATTTTTGACCTATACCATTGGACAAGTGTTTTTCCAAACTTCAAAAATGCATAACTCTATCATTATAAATTTAAGTGACGTGAAATTGGTGACCATTTCGAAGGTCTTTGAAAGAGATACAACTTTGATGAAGACACTTTTCTCATTTGAAGCTCACATAAAAAGTTAAGCAAGGTGGAATATTGAGATATATGGCTTGACACTTAGAAAAAATTTCAACATGTTGAAATTTCCAAACTTCCACCTCAAAATTCACCATGATCCAAGCTCCAAACGGAAAAGTGTTCAACATCAAACTTGTTCCCCTTGATCCAAGCTTTCCAAAGAATCCAAGTTCATGCATTTTGGGTGAAGTTTGTTAGGGTTGCGCATGGATTTAACAGAGCTGCGCCATTGGAAGAAATCAAATGTCCAAAGCTCCATTTCACATTGCCTTGCCAATCAAGCATCATTTGAACTTCAGTACAGTTGCAATTGCATCAAAATGGATTGCTTCATGGGCCTGTACACGCCCATGCAAGCTTGTGCATCACATTGCCAAATTTAGCAAATTTTCAAGTGTGCAATTATCAATCCCAAATGCTATAAATACAGGCCCTTGGAGCTCAATTCAAAGACACTTTGCGCGCCAACTTTGCCCCCCAATTGAAACCATCTCACTCTAAAGGAAAACCTGATAATTTTCAATATGAAAATTGAGTTTGAATCTCGACTGTTTGGAGATTCAAGAACTCTAGGATCCAAAGCCTTGCGCCATTGCTAACCATTTCCTGCAAGCTTCTCAAGTGTGATCGGATCGTGTTTGAAACAAGCAACCTCAAGTTTTGCACAACATTGAAGGTAATTTTCAAAAACTTCATCTCTTTGATTCTCACTCAATTCTCTTGGATCTTTGGTTGTCTAAAGTCCTACCAATATAGGCAAGAAGATTGAGTTACTTAGAGGTTAAATCAAAGCAACTCAGTTGACAGGCCTCAAAATTCAACTCCTCATATCTTTCTATCATGTCCTTACCCAGTAACAGGTAGAAGATAATAGATTTATGCTCCTCTTGTGTTGAAGTTTATTTCATCCCCAGTTGAGTTGAGTGCGTATTTCCTTAGTGAAATCGCTTTTCCTGCATGATTCGAGTACTTCAGTGTTATCCTGATCTACTCGCTTTCCCTGCAGATGTTTTGTTTTCCCGACTGAGTCTTTCCATTTTGTATGGATTTCCTCTAGTCCCCCAACAGTTTTAAGTCGTAGTCCGGCCTACGCATTACCTCATTTATTCCCCACCAGAGTCTCTGTCTCCCCAGTGAGTTTTCCTCATGGA
The DNA here is from genome assembly GCF_024323335.1 of Lathyrus oleraceus. Classification (NCBI taxonomy): domain Eukaryota; kingdom Viridiplantae; phylum Streptophyta; class Magnoliopsida; order Fabales; family Fabaceae; genus Lathyrus; species Lathyrus oleraceus. The sequence continues at coordinate 170,319,809 of NC_066584.1, read as the reverse complement.
ATGCATTATACTCCTGTGGACTTTCGGTCTCTCTGATTTCTTTTCCTCTATGGCAATATTTCCCCATAAAGCATTAACTTTTACATTCATATCATATGCATCATGAGGTCTCTTAGGGACAAAAATTTGTTTCTATATGTTGTTATTTAAGCTCATTCTACTGAGTCGAGCCGAAGATTTTAACCTTCACCTCCTCAGTTAGAATATCCTTAAATAGGGGCAGCTGTAAGACACCAATTTTAACCCTAAGATCCCTCATGCAATTTCATCATAAGCATTAGCATTGGGATCATACCTTGGCATTCTACTTACCCCTCTCTCATTGGGTTTGTTTTGGGAGCGATCACCAAGTACCATGTGATTGTATCATACTTGTATATTATCATTTTACAAACCAAAATACCAAAAACATGTCTTTGCACTTGACTAACTCTTTTGTACGTAGGGTATGGTCACATTGATCTATCAAGTTCATATCCAAGGTTTGAGGCCCTCATGACAAGGAGCATAACCATTAATTTGATCCAAGAGTGGTTATAAGCATCATATATGAGTTCTATTTATTCCTACATGTTATATTGATCAAGTTTTCTTCAAGAGTTTGGAGGTGATTTGCCTTGGAAACCCTAGTTTGACTGAGTATCTTGAGTAACTTCTCCAACAAGCCATCTCACCAATTGATCAAACCTCTCAAGGGACACTTCAAAATTCACCATCTTATGCATATATGATCTTCCATGAGCAAAGAAAGTCGAGAGGATTGAAGGTTAGCAAGTTGGTTGATGGTGGTTGGCCAGATGAATTCATCTGATCAAAACTGGGTCTCCTTAGACCCTATCTCCTTCATTTTTCACCATATGAAAATGCTTCCAAAATCAAAGTTACTCTAAGTGACATTCCAAACAACTTTTATATTGAGACCTAGAGCTAGTTTTGCTTGGAAAATCATTTTCTATGATGAAACATTATAGGTCATTTTGCCTAAACCCTAATTTGAAAGTCAACTTCCCAAGGCCCTAACTTTCTCAATTTGTATGAGATGAAATATTTTTAAGTTTCAAAATCAAATTCAAGATGTCTACTTCAACTTTGATGTTTGGAGTGAGAGCTAATTAAACTTTTTTGAGGATGTGATATGAGGATACATTATAGGTCATTTTTGACCTATACCATTGGACAAGTGTTTTTCCAAACTTCAAAAATGCATAACTCTATCATTATAAATTTAAGTGACGTGAAATTGGTGACCATTTCGAAGGTCTTTGAAAGAGATACAACTTTGATGAAGACACTTTTCTCATTTGAAGCTCACATAAAAAGTTAAGCAAGGTGGAATATTGAGATATATGGCTTGACACTTAGAAAAAATTTCAACATGTTGAAATTTCCAAACTTCCACCTCAAAATTCACCATGATCCAAGCTCCAAACGGAAAAGTGTTCAACATCAAACTTGTTCCCCTTGATCCAAGCTTTCCAAAGAATCCAAGTTCATGCATTTTGGGTGAAGTTTGTTAGGGTTGCGCATGGATTTAACAGAGCTGCGCCATTGGAAGAAATCAAATGTCCAAAGCTCCATTTCACATTGCCTTGCCAATCAAGCATCATTTGAACTTCAGTACAGTTGCAATTGCATCAAAATGGATTGCTTCATGGGCCTGTACACGCCCATGCAAGCTTGTGCATCACATTGCCAAATTTAGCAAATTTTCAAGTGTGCAATTATCAATCCCAAATGCTATAAATACAGGCCCTTGGAGCTCAATTCAAAGACACTTTGCGCGCCAACTTTGCCCCCCAATTGAAACCATCTCACTCTAAAGGAAAACCTGATAATTTTCAATATGAAAATTGAGTTTGAATCTCGACTGTTTGGAGATTCAAGAACTCTAGGATCCAAAGCCTTGCGCCATTGCTAACCATTTCCTGCAAGCTTCTCAAGTGTGATCGGATCGTGTTTGAAACAAGCAACCTCAAGTTTTGCACAACATTGAAGGTAATTTTCAGAAAACTTCATCTCTTTGATTCTCACTCAATTCTCTTGGATCTTTGGTTGTCTAAAGTCCTACCAATATAGGCAAGAAGATTGAGTTACTTAGAGGTTAAATCAAAGCAACTCAGTTGACAGGCCTCAAAATTCAACTCCTCATATCTTTCTATCATGTCCTTACCCAGTAACAGGTAGAAGATAATAGATTTATGCTCCTCTTGTGTTGAAGTTTATTTCATCCCCAGTTGAGTTGAGTGCGTATTTCCTTAGTGAAATCGCTTTTCCTGCATGATTCGAGTACTTCAGTGTTATCCTGATCTACTCGCTTTCCCTGCAGATGTTTTGTTTTCCCGACTGAGTCTTTCCATTTTGTATGGATTTCCTCTAGTCCCCCAACAGTTTTAAGTCGTAGTCCGGCCTACGCATTACCTCATTTATTCCCCACCAGAGTCTCTGTCTCCCCAGTGAGTTTTCCTCATGGAATGCATTATACTCCTGTGGACTTTCGGTCTCTCTGATTTCTTTTCCTCTATGGCAATATTTCCCCATAAAGCATTAACTTTTACATTCATATCATATGCATCATGAGGTCTCTTAGGGACAAAAATTTGTTTCTATATGTTGTTATTTAAGCTCATTCTACTGAGTCGAGCCGAAGATTTTAACCTTCACCTCCTCAGTTAGAATATCCTTAAATAGGGGCAGCTGTAAGACACCAATTTTAACCCTAAGATCCCTCATGCAATTTCATCATAAGCATTAGCATTGGGATCATACCTTGGCATTCTACTTACCCCTCTCTCATTGGGTTTGTTTTGGGAGCGATCACCAAGTACCATGTGATTGTATCATACTTGTATATTATCATTTTACAAACCAAAATACCAAAAACATGTCTTTGCACTTGACTAACTCTTTTGTACGTAGGGTATGGTCACATTGATCTATCAAGTTCATATCCAAGGTTTGAGGCCCTCATGACAAGGAGCATAACCATTAATTTGATCCAAGAGTGGTTATAAGCATCATATATGAGTTCTATTTATTCCTACATGTTATATTGATCAAGTTTTCTTCAAGAGTTTGGAGGTGATTTGCCTTGGAAACCCTAGTTTGACTGAGTATCTTGAGTAACTTCTCCAACAAGCCATCTCACCAATTGATCAAACCTCTCAAGGGACACTTAAAAATTCACCATCTTATGCATATATGATCTTCCATGAGCAAAGAAAGTCGAGAGGATTGAAGGTTAGCAAGTTGGTTGATGGTGGTTGGCCAGATGAATTCATCTGATCAAAACTGGGTCTCCTTAGACCCTATCTCCTTCATTTTTCACCATATGAAAATGCTTCCAAAATCAAAGTTACTCTAAGTGACATTCCAAACAACTTTTATATTGAGACCTAGAGCTAGTTTTGCTTGGAAAATCATTTTCTATGATGAAACATTATAGGTCATTTTGCCTAAACCCTAATTTGAAAGTCAACTTCCCAAGGCCCTAACTTTCTCAATTTGTATGAGATGAAATATTTTTAAGTTTCAAAATCAAATTCAAGATGTCTACTTCAACTTTGATGTTTGGAGTGAGAGCTAATTAAACTTTTTTGAGGATGTGATATGAGGATACATTATAGGTCATTTTTGACCTATACCATTGGACAAGTGTTTTTCCAAACTTCAAAAATGCATAACTCTATCATTATAAATTTAAGTGACGTGAAATTGGTGACCATTTCGAAGGTCTTTGAAAGAGATACAACTTTGATGAAGACACTTTTCTCATTTGAAGCTCACATAAAAAGTTAAGCAAGGTGGAATATTGAGATATATGGCTTGACACTTAGAAAAAATTTCAACATGTTGAAATTTCCAAACTTCCACCTCAAAATTCACCATGATCCAAGCTCCAAACGGAAAAGTGTTCAACATCAAACTTGTTCCCCTTGATCCAAGCTTTCCAAAGAATCCAAGTTCATGCATTTTGGGTGAAGTTTGTTAGGGTTGCGCATGGATTTAACAGAGCTGCGCCATTGGAAGAAATCAAATGTCCAAAGCTCCATTTCACATTGCCTTGCCAATCAAGCATCATTTGAACTTCAGTACAGTTGCAATTGCATCAAAATGGATTGCTTCATGGGCCTGTACACGCCCATGCAAGCTTGTGCATCACATTGCCAAATTTAGCAAATTTTCAAGTGTGCAATTATCAATCCCAAATGCTATAAATACAGGCCCTTGGAGCTCAATTCAAAGACACTTTGCGCGCCAACTTTGCCCCCCAATTGAAACCATCTCACTCTAAAGGAAAACCTGATAATTTTCAATATGAAAATTGAGTTTGAATCTCGACTGTTTGGAGATTCAAGAACTCTAGGATCCAAAGCCTTGCGCCATTGCTAACCATTTCCTGCAAGCTTCTCAAGTGTGATCGGATCGTGTTTGAAACAAGCAACCTCAAGTTTTGCACAACATTGAAGGTAATTTTCAGAAAACTTCATCTCTTTGATTCTCACTCAATTCTCTTGGATCTTTGGTTGTCTAAAGTCCTACCAATATAGGCAAGAAGATTGAGTTACTTAGAGGTTAAATCAAAGCAACTCAGTTGACAGGCCTCAAAATTCAACTCCTCATATCTTTCTATCATGTCCTTACCCAGTAACAGGTAGAAGATAATAGATTTATGCTCCTCTTGTGTTGAAGTTTATTTCATCCCCAGTTGAGTTGAGTGCGTATTTCCTTAGTGAAATCGCTTTTCCTGCATGATTCGAGTACTTCAGTGTTATCCTGATCTACTCGCTTTCCCTGCAGATGTTTTGTTTTCCCGACTGAGTCTTTCCATTTTGTATGGATTTCCTCTAGTCCCCCAACAGTTTTAAGTCGTAGTCCGGCCTACGCATTACCTCATTTATTCCCCACCAGAGTCTCTGTCTCCCCAGTGAGTTTTCCTCATGGAATGCATTATACTCCTGTGGACTTTCGGTCTCTCTGATTTCTTTTCCTCTATGGCAATATTTCCCCATAAAGCATTAACTTTTACATTCATATCATATGCATCATGAGGTCTCTTAGGGACAAAAATTTGTTTCTATATGTTGTTATTTAAGCTCATTCTACTGAGTCGAGCCGAAGATTTTAACCTTCACCTCCTCAGTTAGAATATCCTTAAATAGGGGCAGCTGTAAGACACCAATTTTAACCCTAAGATCCCTCATGCAATTTCATCATAAGCATTAGCATTGGGATCATACCTTGGCATTCTACTTACCCCTCTCTCATTGGGTTTGTTTTGGGAGCGATCACCAAGTACCATGTGATTGTATCATACTTGTATATTATCATTTTACAAACCAAAATACCAAAAACATGTCTTTGCACTTGACTAACTCTTTTGTACGTAGGGTATGGTCACATTGATCTATCAAGTTCATATCCAAGGTTTGAGGCCCTCATGACAAGGAGCATAACCATTAATTTGATCCAAGAGTGGTTATAAGCATCATATATGAGTTCTATTTATTCCTACATGTTATATTGATCAAGTTTTCTTCAAGAGTTTGGAGGTGATTTGCCTTGGAAACCCTAGTTTGACTGAGTATCTTGAGTAACTTCTCCAACAAGCCATCTCACCAATTGATCAAACCTCTCAAGGGACACTTCAAAATTCACCATCTTATGCATATATGATCTTCCATGAGCAAAGAAAGTCGAGAGGATTGAAGGTTAGCAAGTTGGTTGATGGTGGTTGGCCAGATGAATTCATCTGATCAAAACTGGGTCTCCTTAGACCCTATCTCCTTCATTTTTCACCATATGAAAATGCTTCCAAAATCAAAGTTACTCTAAGTGACATTCCAAACAACTTTTATATTGAGACCTAGAGCTAGTTTTGCTTGGAAAATCATTTTCTATGATGAAACATTATAGGTCATTTTGCCTAAACCCTAATTTGAAAGTCAACTTCCCAAGGCCCTAACTTTCTCAATTTGTATGAGATGAAATATTTTTAAGTTTCAAAATCAAATTCAAGATGTCTACTTCAACTTTGATGTTTGGAGTGAGAGCTAATTAAACTTTTTTGAGGATGTGATATGAGGATACATTATAGGTCATTTTTGACCTATACCATTGGACAAGTGTTTTTCCAAACTTCAAAAATGCATAACTCTATCATTATAAATTTAAGTGACGTGAAATTGGTGACCATTTCGAAGGTCTTTGAAAGAGATACAACTTTGATGAAGACACTTTTCTCATTTGAAGCTCACATAAAAAGTTAAGCAAGGTGGAATATTGAGATATATGGCTTGACACTTAGAAAAAATTTCAACATGTTGAAATTTCCAAACTTCCACCTCAAAATTCACCATGATCCAAGCTCCAAACGGAAAAGTGTTCAACATCAAACTTGTTCCCCTTGATCCAAGCTTTCCAAAGAATCCAAGTTCATGCATTTTGGGTGAAGTTTGTTAGGGTTGCGCATGGATTTAACAGAGCTGCGCCATTGGAAGAAATCAAATGTCCAAAGCTCCATTTCACATTGCCTTGCCAATCAAGCATCATTTGAACTTCAGTACAGTTGCAATTGCATCAAAATGGATTGCTTCATGGGCCTGTACACGCCCATGCAAGCTTGTGCATCACATTGCCAAATTTAGCAAATTTTCAAGTGTGCAATTATCAATCCCAAATGCTATAAATACAGGCCCTTGGAGCTCAATTCAAAGACACTTTGCGCGCCAACTTTGCCCCCCAATTGAAACCATCTCACTCTAAAGGAAAACCTGATAATTTTCAATATGAAAATTGAGTTTGAATCTCGACTGTTTGGAGATTCAAGAACTCTAGGATCCAAAGCCTTGCGCCATTGCTAACCATTTCCTGCAAGCTTCTCAAGTGTGATCGGATCGTGTTTGAAACAAGCAACCTCAAGTTTTGCACAACATTGAAGGTAATTTTCAGAAAACTTCATCTCTTTGATTCTCACTCAATTCTCTTGGATCTTTGGTTGTCTAAAGTCCTACCAATATAGGCAAGAAGATTGAGTTACTTAGAGGTTAAATCAAAGCAACTCAGTTGACAGGCCTCAAAATTCAACTCCTCATATCTTTCTATCATGTCCTTACCCAGTAACAGGTAGAAGATAATAGATTTATGCTCCTCTTGTGTTGAAGTTTATTTCATCCCCAGTTGAGTTGAGTGCGTATTTCCTTAGTGAAATCGCTTTTCCTGCATGATTCGAGTACTTCAGTGTTATCCTGATCTACTCGCTTTCCCTGCAGATGTTTTGTTTTCCCGACTGAGTCTTTCCATTTTGTATGGATTTCCTCTAGTCCCCCAACAGTTTTAAGTCGTAGTCCGGCCTACGCATTACCTCATTTATTCCCCACCAGAGTCTCTGTCTCCCCAGTGAGTTTTCCTCATGGAATGCATTATACTCCTGTGGACTTTCGGTCTCTCTGATTTCTTTTCCTCTATGGCAATATTTCCCCATAAAGCATTAACTTTTACATTCATATCATATGCATCATGAGGTCTCTTAGGGACAAAAATTTGTTTCTATATGTTGTTATTTAAGCTCATTCTACTGAGTCGAGCCGAAGATTTTAACCTTCACCTCCTCAGTTAGAATATCCTTAAATAGGGGCAGCTGTAAGACACCAATTTTAACCCTAAGATCCCTCATGCAATTTCATCATAAGCATTAGCATTGGGATCATACCTTGGCATTCTACTTACCCCTCTCTCATTGGGTTTGTTTTGGGAGCGATCACCAAGTACCATGTGATTGTATCATACTTGTATATTATCATTTTACAAACCAAAATACCAAAAACATGTCTTTGCACTTGACTAACTCTTTTGTACGTAGGGTATGGTCACATTGATCTATCAAGTTCATATCCAAGGTTTGAGGCCCTCATGACAAGGAGCATAACCATTAATTTGATCCAAGAGTGGTTATAAGCATCATATATGAGTTCTATTTATTCCTACATGTTATATTGATCAAGTTTTCTTCAAGAGTTTGGAGGTGATTTGCCTTGGAAACCCTAGTTTGACTGAGTATCTTGAGTAACTTCTCCAACAAGCCATCTCACCAATTGATCAAACCTCTCAAGGGACACTTCAAAATTCACCATCTTATGCATATATGATCTTCCATGAGCAAAGAAAGTCGAGAGGATTGAAGGTTAGCAAGTTGGTTGATGGTGGTTGGCCAGATGAATTCATCTGATCAAAACTGGGTCTCCTTAGACCCTATCTCCTTCATTTTTCACCATATGAAAATGCTTCCAAAATCAAAGTTACTCTAAGTGACATTCCAAACAACTTTTATATTGAGACCTAGAGCTAGTTTTGCTTGGAAAATCATTTTCTATGATGAAACATTATAGGTCATTTTGCCTAAACCCTAATTTGAAAGTCAACTTCCCAAGGCCCTAACTTTCTCAATTTGTATGAGATGAAATATTTTTAAGTTTCAAAATCAAATTCAAGATGTCTACTTCAACTTTGATGTTTGGAGTGAGAGCTAATTAAACTTTTTTGAGGATGTGATATGAGGATACATTATAGGTCATTTTTGACCTATACCATTGGACAAGTGTTTTTCCAAACTTCAAAAATGCATAACTCTATCATTATAAATTTAAGTGACGTGAAATTGGTGACCATTTCGAAGGTCTTTGAAAGAGATACAACTTTGATGAAGACACTTTTCTCATTTGAAGCTCACATAAAAAGTTAAGCAAGGTGGAATATTGAGATATATGGCTTGACACTTAGAAAAAATTTCAACATGTTGAAATTTCCAAACTTCCACCTCAAAATTCACCATGATCCAAGCTCCAAACGGAAAAGTGTTCAACATCAAACTTGTTCCCCTTGATCCAAGCTTTCCAAAGAATCCAAGTTCATGCATTTTGGGTGAAGTTTGTTAGGGTTGCGCATGGATTTAACAGAGCTGCGCCATTGGAAGAAATCAAATGTCCAAAGCTCCATTTCACATTGCCTTGCCAATCAAGCATCATTTGAACTTCAGTACAGTTGCAATTGCATCAAAATGGATTGCTTCATGGGCCTGTACACGCCCATGCAAGCTTGTGCATCACATTGCCAAATTTAGCAAATTTTCAAGTGTGCAATTATCAATCCCAAATGCTATAAATACAGGCCCTTGGAGCTCAATTCAAAGACACTTTGCGCGCCAACTTTGCCCCCCAATTGAAACCATCTCACTCTAAAGGAAAACCTGATAATTTTCAATATGAAAATTGAGTTTGAATCTCGACTGTTTGGAGATTCAAGAACTCTAGGATCCAAAGCCTTGCGCCATTGCTAACCATTTCCTGCAAGCTTCTCAAGTGTGATCGGATCGTGTTTGAAACAAGCAACCTCAAGTTTTGCACAACATTGAAGGTAATTTTCAGAAAACTTCATCTCTTTGATTCTCACTCAATTCTCTTGGATCTTTGGTTGTCTAAAGTCCTACCAATATAGGCAAGAAGATTGAGTTACTTAGAGGTTAAATCAAAGCAACTCAGTTGACAGGCCTCAAAATTCAACTCCTCATATCTTTCTATCATGTCCTTACCCAGTAACAGGTAGAAGATAATAGATTTATGCTCCTCTTGTGTTGAAGTTTATTTCATCCCCAGTTGAGTTGAGTGCGTATTTCCTTAGTGAAATCGCTTTTCCTGCATGATTCGAGTACTTCAGTGTTATCCTGATCTACTCGCTTTCCCTGCAGATGTTTTGTTTTCCCGACTGAGTCTTTCCATTTTGTATGGATTTCCTCTAGTCCCCCAACAGTTTTAAGTCGTAGTCCGGCCTACGCATTACCTCATTTATTCCCCACCAGAGTCTCTGTCTCCCCAGTGAGTTTTCCTCATGGAATGCATTATACTCCTGTGGACTTTCGGTCTCTCTGATTTCTTTTCCTCTATGGCAATATTTCCCCATAAAGCATTAACTTTTACATTCATATCATATGCATCATGAGGTCTCTTAGGGACAAAAATTTGTTTCTATATGTTGTTATTTAAGCTCATTCTACTGAGTCGAGCCGAAGATTTTAACCTTCACCTCCTCAGTTAGAATATCCTTAAATAGGGGCAGCTGTAAGACACCAATTTTAACCCTAAGATCCCTCATGCAATTTCATCATAAGCATTAGCATTGGGATCATACCTTGGCATTCTACTTACCCCTCTCTCATTGGGTTTGTTTTGGGAGCGATCACCAAGTACCATGTGATTGTATCATACTTGTATATTATCATTTTACAAACCAAAATACCAAAAACATGTCTTTGCACTTGACTAACTCTTTTGTACGTAGGGTATGGTCACATTGATCTATCAAGTTCATATCCAAGGTTTGAGGCCCTCATGACAAGGAGCATAACCATTAATTTGATCCAAGAGTGGTTATAAGCATCATATATGAGTTCTATTTATTCCTACATGTTATATTCATCAAGTTTTCTTCAAGAGTTTGGAGGTGATTTGCCTTGGAAACCCTAGTTTGACTGAGTATCTTGAGTAACTTCTCCAACAAGCCATCTCACCAATTGATCAAACCTCTCAAGGGACACTTCAAAATTCACCATCTTATGCATATATGATCTTCCATGAGCAAAGAAAGTCGAGAGGATTGAAGGTTAGCAAGTTGGTTGATGGTGGTTGGCCAGATGAATTCATCTGATCAAAACTGGGTCTCCTTAGACCCTATCTCCTTCATTTTTCACCATATGAAAATGCTTCCAAAATCAAAGTTACTCTAAGTGACATTCCAAACAACTTTTATATTGAGACCTAGAGCTAGTTTTGCTTGGAAAATCATTTTCTATGATGAAACATTATAGGTCATTTTGCCTAAACCCTAATTTGAAAGTCAACTTCCCAAGGCCCTAACTTTCTCAATTTGTATGAGATGAAATATTTTTAAGTTTCAAAATCAAATTCAAGATGTCTACTTCAACTTTGATGTTTGGAGTGAGAGCTAATTAAACTTTTTTGAGGATGTGATATGAGGATACATTATAGGTCATTTTTGACCTATACCATTGGACAAGTGTTTTTCCAAACTTCAAAAATGCATAACTCTATCATTATAAATTTAAGTGACGTGAAATTGGTGACCATTTCGAAGGTCTTTGAAAGAGATACAACTTTGATGAAGACACTTTTCTCATTTGAAGCTCACATAAAAAGTTAAGCAAGGTGGAATATTGAGATATATGGCTTGACACTTAGAAAAAATTTCAACATGTTGAAATTTCCAAACTTCCACCTCAAAATTCACCATGATCCAAGCTCCAAACGGAAAAGTGTTCAACATCAAACTTGTTCCCCTTGATCCAAGCTTTCCAAAGAATCCAAGTTCATGCATTTTGGGTGAAGTTTGTTAGGGTTGCGCATGGATTTAACAGAGCTGCGCCATTGGAAGAAATCAAATGTCCAAAGCTCCATTTCACATTGCCTTGCCAATCAAGCATCATTTGAACTTCAGTACAGTTGCAATTGCATCAAAATGGATTGCTTCATGGGCCTGTACACGCCCATGCAAGCTTGTGCATCACATTGCCAAATTTAGCAAATTTTCAAGTGTGCAATTATCAATCCCAAATGCTATAAATACAGGCCCTTGGAGCTCAATTCAAAGACACTTTGCGCGCCAACTTTGCCCCCCAATTGAAACCATCTCACTCTAAAGGAAAACCTGATAATTTTCAATATGAAAATTGAGTTTGAATCTCGACTGTTTGGAGATTCAAGAACTCTAGGATCCAAAGCCTTGCGCCATTGCTAACCATTTCCTGCAAGCTTCTCAAGTGTGATCGGATCGTGTTTGAAACAAGCAACCTCAAGTTTTGCACAACATTGAAGGTAATTTTCAGAAAACTTCATCTCTTTGATTCTCACTCAATTCTCTTGGATCTTTGGTTGTCTAAAGTCCTACCAATATAGGCAAGAAGATTGAGTTACTTAGAGGTTAAATCAAAGCAACTCAGTTGACAGGCCTCAAAATTCAACTCCTCATATCTTTCTATCATGTCCTTACCCAGTAACAGGTAGAAGATAATAGATTTATGCTCCTCTTGTGTTGAAGTTTATTTCATCCCCAGTTGAGTTGAGTGCGTATTTCCTTAGTGAAATCGCTTTTCCTGCATGATTCGAGTACTTCAGTGTTATCCTGATCTACTCGCTTTCCCTGCAGATGTTTTGTTTTCCCGACTGAGTCTTTCCATTTTGTATGGATTTCCTCTAGTCCCCCAACAGTTTTAAGTCGTAGTCCGGCCTACGCATTACCTCATTTATTCCCCACCAGAGTCTCTGTCTCCCCAGTGAGTTTTCCTCATGGAATGCATTATACTCCTGTGGACTTTCGGTCTCTCTGATTTCTTTTCCTCTATGGCAATATTTCCCCATAAAGCATTAACTTTTACATTCATATCATATGCATCATGAGGTCTCTTAGGGACAAAAATTTGTTTCTATATGTTGTTATTTAAGCTCATTCTACTGAGTCGAGCCGAAGATTTTAACCTTCACCTCCTCAGTTAGAATATCCTTAAATAGGGGCAGCTGTAAGACACCAATTTTAACCCTAAGATCCCTCATGCAATTTCATCATAAGCATTAGCATTGGGATCATACCTTGGCATTCTACTTACCCCTCTCTCATTGGGTTTGTTTTGGGAGCGATCACCAAGTACCATGTGATTGTATCATACTTGTATATTATCATTTTACAAACCAAAATACCAAAAACATGTCTTTGCACTTGACTAACTCTTTTGTACGTAGGGTATGGTCACATTGATCTATCAAGTTCATATCCAAGGTTTGAGGCCCTCATGACAAGGAGCATAACCATTAATTTGATCCAAGAGTGGTTATAAGCATCATATATGAGTTCTATTTATTCCTACATGTTATATTGATCAAGTTTTCTTCAAGAGTTTGGAGGTGATTTGCCTTGGAAACCCTAGTTTGACTGAGTATCTTGAGTAACTTCTCCAACAAGCCATCTCACCAATTGATCAAACCTCTCAAGGGACACTTCAAAATTCACCATCTTATGCATATATGATCTTCCATGAGCAAAGAAAGTCGAGAGGATTGAAGGTTAGCAAGTTGGTTGATGGTGGTTGGCCAGATGAATTCATCTGATCAAAACTGGGTCTCCTTAGACCCTATCTCCTTCATTTTTCACCATATGAAAATGCTTCCAAAATCAAAGTTACTCTAAGTGACATTCCAAACAACTTTTATATTGAGACCTAGAGCTAGTTTTGCTTGGAAAATCATTTTCTATGATGAAACATTATAGGTCATTTTGCCTAAACCCTAATTTGAAAGTCAACTTCCCAAGGCCCTAACTTTCTCAATTTGTATGAGATGAAATATTTTTAAGTTTCAAAATCAAATTCAAGATGTCTACTTCAACTTTGATGTTTGGAATGAGAGCTAATTAAACTTTTTTGAGGATGTGATATGAGGATACATTATAGGTCATTTTTGACCTATACCATTGGACAAGTGTTTTTCCAAACTTCAAAAATGCATAACTCTATCATTATAAATTTAAGTGACGTGAAATTGGTGACCATTTCGAAGGTCTTTGAAAGAGATACAACTTTGATGAAGACACTTTTCTCATTTGAAGCTCACATAAAAAGTTAAGCAAGGTGGAATATTGAGATATATGGCTTGACACTTAGAAAAAATTTCAACATGTTGAAATTTCCAAACTTCCACCTCAAAATTCACCATGATCCAAGCTCCAAACGGAAAAGTGTTCAACATCAAACTTGTTCCCCTTGATCCAAGCTTTCCAAAGAATCCAAGTTCATGCATTTTGGGTGAAGTTTGTTAGGGTTGCGCATGGATTTAACAGAGCTGCGCCATTGGAAGAAATCAAATGTCCAAAGCTCCATTTCACATTGCCTTGCCAATCAAGCATCATTTGAACTTCAGTACAGTTGCAATTGCATCAAAATGGATTGCTTCATGGGCCTGTACACGCCCATGCAAGCTTGTGCATCACATTGCCAAATTTAGCAAATTTTCAAGTGTGCAATTATCAATCCCAAATGCTATAAATACAGGCCCTTGGAGCTCAATTCAAAGACACTTTGCGCGCCAACTTTGCCCCCCAATTGAAACCATCTCACTCTAAAGGAAAACCTGATAATTTTCAATATGAAAATTGAGTTTGAATCTCGACTGTTTGGAGATTCAAGAACTCTAGGATCCAAAGCCTTGCGCCATTGCTAACCATTTCCTGCAAGCTTCTCAAGTGTGATCGGATCGTGTTTGAAACAAGCAACCTCAAGTTTTGCACAACATTGAAGGTAATTTTCAGAAAACTTCATCTCTTTGATTCTCACTCAATTCTCTTGGATCTTTGGTTGTCTAAAGTCCTACCAATATAGGCAAGAAGATTGAGTTACTTAGAGGTTAAATCAAAGCAACTCAGTTGACAGACCTCAAAATTCAACTCCTCATATCTTTCTATCATGTCCTTACCCAGTAACAGGTAGAAGATAATAGATTTATGCTCCTCTTGTGTTGAAGTTTATTTCATCCCCAGTTGAGTTGAGTGCGTATTTCCTTAGTGAAATCGCTTTTCCTGCATGATTCGAGTACTTCAGTGTTATCCTGATCTACTCGCTTTCCCTGCAGATGTTTTGTTTTCCCGACTGAGTCTTTCCATTTTGTATGGATTTCCTCTAGTCCCCCAACAGTTTTAAGTCGTAGTCCGGCCTACGCATTACCTCATTTATTCCCCACCAGAGTCTCTGTCTCCCCAGTGAGTTTTCCTCATGGAATGCATTATACTCCTGTGGACTTTCGGTCTCTCTGATTTCTTTTCCTCTATGGCAATATTTCCCCATAAAGCATTAACTTTTACATTCATATCATATGCATCATGAGGTCTCTTAGGGACAAAAATTTGTTTCTATATGTTGTTATTTAAGCTCATTCTACTGAGTCGAGCCGAAGATTTTAACCTTCACCTCCTCAGTTAGAATATCCTTAAATAGGGGCAGCTGTAAGACACCAATTTTAACCCTAAGATCCCTCATGCAATTTCATCATAAGCATTAGCATTGGGATCATACCTTGGCATTCTACTTACCCCTCTCTCATTGGGTTTGTTTTGGGAGCGATCACCAAGTACCATGTGATTGTATCATACTTGTATATTATCATTTTACAAACCAAAATACCAAAAACATGTCTTTGCACTTGACTAACTCTTTTGTACGTAGGGTATGGTCACATTGATCTATCAAGTTCATATCCAAGGTTTGAGGCCCTCATGACAAGGAGCATAACCATTAATTTGATCCAAGAGTGGTTATAAGCATCATATATGAGTTCTATTTATTCCTACATGTTATATTCATCAAGTTTTCT
Source organism: Lathyrus oleraceus (assembly GCF_024323335.1). Classification (NCBI taxonomy): domain Eukaryota; kingdom Viridiplantae; phylum Streptophyta; class Magnoliopsida; order Fabales; family Fabaceae; genus Lathyrus; species Lathyrus oleraceus. The sequence goes on along the minus strand of NC_066584.1, from coordinate 170,304,390 downwards.
TCAAGAGTTTGGAGGTGATTTGCCTTGGAAACCCTAGTTTGACTGAGTATCTTGAGTAACTTCTCCAACAAGCCATCTCACCAATTGATCAAACCTCTCAAGGGACACTTCAAAATTCACCATCTTATGCATATATGATCTTCCATGAGCAAAGAAAGTCGAGAGGATTGAAGGTTAGCAAGTTGGTTGATGGTGGTTGGCCAGATGAATTCATCTGATCAAAACTGGGTCTCCTTAGACCCTATCTCCTTCATTTTTCACCATATGAAAATGCTTCCAAAATCAAAGTTACTCTAAGTGACATTCCAAACAACTTTTATATTGAGACCTAGAGCTAGTTTTGCTTGGAAAATCATTTTCTATGATGAAACATTATAGGTCATTTTGCCTAAACCCTAATTTGAAAGTCAACTTCCCAAGGCCCTAACTTTCTCAATTTGTATGAGATGAAATATTTTTAAGTTTCAAAATCAAATTCAAGATGTCTACTTCAACTTTGATGTTTGGAATGAGAGCTAATTAAACTTTTTTGAGGATGTGATATGAGGATACATTATAGGTCATTTTTGACCTATACCATTGGACAAGTGTTTTTCCAAACTTCAAAAATGCATAACTCTATCATTATAAATTTAAGTGACGTGAAATTGGTGACCATTTCGAAGGTCTTTGAAAGAGATACAACTTTGATGAAGACACTTTTCTCATTTGAAGCTCACATAAAAAGTTAAGCAAGGTGGAATATTGAGATATATGGCTTGACACTTAGAAAAAATTTCAACATGTTGAAATTTCCAAACTTCCACCTCAAAATTCACCATGATCCAAGCTCCAAACGGAAAAGTGTTCAACATCAAACTTGTTCCCCTTGATCCAAGCTTTCCAAAGAATCCAAGTTCATGCATTTTGGGTGAAGTTTGTTAGGGTTGCGCATGGATTTAACAGAGCTGCGCCATTGGAAGAAATCAAATGTCCAAAGCTCCATTTCACATTGCCTTGCCAATCAAGCATCATTTGAACTTCAGTACAGTTGCAATTGCATCAAAATGGATTGCTTCATGGGCCTGTACACGCCCATGCAAGCTTGTGCATCACATTGCCAAATTTAGCAAATTTTCAAGTGTGCAATTATCAATCCCAAATGCTATAAATACAGGCCCTTGGAGCTCAATTCAAAGACACTTTGCGCGCCAACTTTGCCCCCCAATTGAAACCATCTCACTCTAAAGGAAAACCTGATAATTTTCAATATGAAAATTGAGTTTGAATCTCGACTGTTTGGAGATTCAAGAACTCTAGGATCCAAAGCCTTGCGCCATTGCTAACCATTTCCTGCAAGCTTCTCAAGTGTGATCGGATCGTGTTTGAAACAAGCAACCTCAAGTTTTGCACAACATTGAAGGTAATTTTCAGAAAACTTCATCTCTTTGATTCTCACTCAATTCTCTTGGATCTTTGGTTGTCTAAAGTCCTACCAATATAGGCAAGAAGATTGAGTTACTTAGAGGTTAAATCAAAGCAACTCAGTTGACAGACCTCAAAATTCAACTCCTCATATCTTTCTATCATGTCCTTACCCAGTAACAGGTAGAAGATAATAGATTTATGCTCCTCTTGTGTTGAAGTTTATTTCATCCCCAGTTGAGTTGAGTGCGTATTTCCTTAGTGAAATCGCTTTTCCTGCATGATTCGAGTACTTCAGTGTTATCCTGATCTACTCGCTTTCCCTGCAGATGTTTTGTTTTCCCGACTGAGTCTTTCCATTTTGTATGGAATTCCTCTAGTCCCCCAACAGTTTTAAGTCGTAGTCTGGCCTACGCATAACCTCATTTATTCCCCACCAGAGTCTCTGTCTCCCCAGTGAGTTTTCCTCATGGAATGCATTATACTCCTGTGGACTTTCGGTCTCTCTGATTTCTTTTCCTCTATGGCAATATTTCCCCATAAAGCATTAACTTTTACATTCATATCATATGCATCATGAGGTCTCTTAGGGACAAAAATTTGTTTCTATATGTTGTTATTTAAGCTCATTCTACTGAGTCGAGCCGAAGATTTTAACCTTCACCTCCTCAGTTAGAATGTCCTTAAATAGGGGCAGCTGTAAGACACCAATTTTAACCCTAAGATCCCTCATGCAATTTCATCATAAGCATTAGCATTGGGATCATACCTTGGCATTCTCCTTACCCCTCTCTCATTGGGTTTGTTTTGGGAGAGATCACCAAGTACCATGTGATTGTATCATACTTGTATATTATCATTTTACTAACCAAAATACCAAAAATATGTCTTTGCACTTGCCTAACTCTTTTGTATGTAGGGCATGGTCACATTGATCTATCAAGTTCATATCTAGGGTTTGAGGCCCTCATGACAAGGAACATAACCATTAATTTGATCCAAGAGTGGTTATAAGCATCATATATGAGTTCTATTTATTCCTACATGTTATATTGATCAAGTTTTCTTCAAGAGTTTGGAGGTGATTTGCCTTGGAAACCCTAGTTTGACTGAGTATCTTGAGTAACTTCTCCAACAAGCCATCTCACCAATTGATCAAACCTCTCAAGGGACACTTAAAAATTCACCATCTTATGCATATATGATCTACCATGAGCAAAGAAAGTCGAGAGGATTGAAGGTTAGCAAGTTGGTTGGTGGTGGTTGGCCAGGTGAATTCAACTGATCAAAACTGGGTCTCCTTAGACCCTATCTCCTACATTTTTCACCATATGAAAATGCTTCCAAAATCAAAGTTACTCTAAGTGACATTCCAAACAACTTTTATATTGAGACCTAGAGCTAGTTTTGCTTGGAAAATCATTTTCTATGATGAAACATTATAGGTCATTTTGCCTAAACCCTAATTTGAAAGTCAACTTCCCAAGGCCATAACTTGCTCAATTTGTATGAGATGAAATATTTCTAAGTTTCAAAATCAAATTCAAGATGTCTACTTCAACTTTGTTGTTTGGAATGAGAGCTAATTCAACTTTTTTGAGGATGTGATATGAGGATACATTATAGGTCATTTTTGACCTATACCATTGGACAAGTGTTTTTCCAAACTTCAAAAATGCATAACTCTATCATTATAAATCTAAGTGACGTGAAATTGGTGACCATTTCGAAGGTCTTTGAAAGAGATACAACTTTGATGAAGACACTTTTCTCATTTGAAGCTCACATAAAAAGTTAAGCAAGGTGGAATATTGAGATATATGGCTTGACACTTAGAAAAAATTTCAACATGTTGAAATTTCCAAACTTCCACCTCAAAATTCACCATGATCCAAGCTCCAAACGGAAAAGTGTTCAACATCAAACTTGTTCCCCTTGATCCAAGCTTTCCAAAGAATCCAAGTTCATGCATTTTGGGTGAAGTTTGTTAGGGTTGCGCATGGATTTAACAGAGCTGCGCCATTGGAAGAAATCAAATGTCCAAAGCTCCATTTCACATTGCCTTGTCAATCAAGCATCATTTGAACTTCAGTACAGTTGCAATTGCATCAAAATGGATTGCTTCATGGGCCTGTACACGCCCATGCAAGCTTGTGCATCACATTACCAAATTTAGCAAATTTTCAAGTGTGCAATTATCAATCCCAAATGCTATAAATACAGGCCCTTGGAGCTCAATTCAAAGACACTTTGCGCGCCATCTTTGCCCCCCAATTGAAACCATCTCACTCTAAAGAAAAACCTGATAATATTCAATCTGAAAATTGAGTTTGAATCTCGACTGTTTGGAGATTCAAGAACTCTAGGATCCAAAGCCTTGCGCCATTGCTAAGCATTTCCTGCAAGCTTCTCAAGTGTGATCGGATCGTGTTTGAAACAAGCAACCTCAAGTTTTGCACAACATTGAAGGTAATTTTCAGAAAACTTCATCTCTTTGATTCTCACTCAATTCTCTTGGATCTTTGGTTGTCTAAAGTCCTACCAAGATAGGCAAGAAGATTGAGTTACTTAGAGGTTAAATCAAAGCAACTCAGTTGACAGACCTCAAAATTCAACTCCTCATATCTTTTTATCATGTCCTTACCCAGTAACAGGTAGAAGATAATAGATTTATGCTCCTCTTGTGTTGAAGTTTATTTCATCCCTGGTTGAGTTGAGTGCGTATTTCCTTAGTGGAATCGCTTTTCCTGCATGATTCGAGTACTTCAGTGTTATCCTGATCTACTCGCTTTCCCTGCAGATGTTTTGTTTTCCCGACTGAGTCTTTCCATTTTGTATGGAATTCCTCTAGTCCCCCAACAGTTTTAAGTCGTAGTCTGGCCTACGCATAACCTCATTTATTCCCAACCAGAGTCTCTGTCTCCCCAGTGAGTTTTCCTCATGGAATGCATTATACTCCTTCGGACTTTCGGTCTCTCTGATTTCTTTTCCTCTATGGCAAAATTTCCCCATAAAGCATTAACTTTTACATTCATATCATATGCATCATGAGGTCTCTTAGGGACAAAAATTTGTTTCTATATGTTGTCATTTAAGCTCATTCTACTGAGTCGAGCCGAAGATTTTAACCTTCACCTCCTCAATTAGAATGTCCTTAAATAGGGGCAGCTGTAAGACACCAATTTTAACCCTAAGATCCCTCATGCAATTTCATCATAAGCATTAGCATTGGGATCATACCTTGGCATTCTCCTTACCCCTCTCTCATTGGGTTTGTTTTGGGAGAGATCACCAAGTACCATGTGATTGTATCATACTTGTATATTATCATTTTACTAACCAAAATACCAAAAATATGTCTTTGCACTTGCCTAACTCTTTTGTATGTAGGGCATGGTCACATTGATCTATCAAGTTCATATCAGGGTTTGAGGCCCTCATGACAAGGAGCATAACCATTAATTTGATCCAAGAGTGGTTATAAGCATCATATATGAGTTCTATTTATTCCTACATGTTATATTGATCAAGTTTTCTTCAAGAGTTTGGAGGTGATTTGCCTTGGAAACCCTAGTTTGACTGAGTATCTTGAGTAACTTCTCCAACAAGCCATCTCACCAATTGATCAAACCTCTCAAGGGACACTTAAAAATTCACCATCTTATGCATATATGATCTACCATGAGCAAAGAAAGTCGAGAGGATTGAAGGTTAGCAAGTTGGTTGGTGGTGGTTGGCAAGATGAATTCATCTGATCAAAACTGGGTCTCCTTAGACCCTATCTCCTACATTTTTCACCATATGAAAATGCTTCCAAAATCAAAGTTACTCTAAGTGACATTCCAAACAACTTTTATATTGAGACCTAGATCTAGTTTTGCTTGGAAAATCATTTTCTATGATGAAACATTATAGGTCATTTTGCCTAAACCCTAATTTGAAAGTCAACTTCCCAAGGCCATAACTTGCTCAATTTGTATGAGATGAAATATTTCTAAGTTTCAAAATCAAATTCAAGATGTCTACTTCAACTTTGTTGTTTGGAATGAGAGCTAATTCAACTTTTTTGAGGATGTGATATGAGGATACATTATAGGTCATTTTTGACCTATACCATTGGACAAGTGTTTTTCCAAACTTCAAAAATGCATAACTCTATCATTATAAATCTAAGTGACGTGAAATTGGTGACCATTTCGAAGGTCTTTGAAAGAGATACAACTTTGATGAAGACACTTTTCTCATTTGAAGCTCACATAAAAAGTTAAGCAAGGTGGAATATTGAGATATATGGCTTGACACTTAGAAAAAATTTCAACATGTTGAAATTTCCAAACTTCCACCTCAAAATTCACCATGATCCAAGCTCCAAACGGAAAAGTGTTCAACATCAAACTTGTTCCCCTTGATCCAAGCTTTCCAAAGAATCCAAGTTCATGGATTTTGGGTGAAGTTTGTTAGGGTTACGCATGGATTTAACAGAGCTGCGCCATTGGAAGAAATCAAATGTCCAAAACTCCATTTCACATTACCTTGCCAATCAAGCATCATTTGAACTTCAGTACAGTTGCAATTGCATCAAAATGGATTGCTTCATGGGCCTGTACACGCCCATGCAAGCTTGTGCATCACATTACCAAATTTAGCAAATTTTCAAGTGTGCAATTATCAATCCCAAATGCTATAAATACAGGCCCTTGGAGCTCAATTCAAAGACACTTTACGCGCCATCTTTGCCCCCCAATTGAAACCATCTCACTCTAAAGGAAAACCTGATAATTTTCAATCTGAAAATTGAGTTTGAATCTCAACTGTTTGGAGATTCAAGAACTCTAGGATTCAAAGCCTTGCGCCATTGCTAATCATTTCCTGCAAGCTTCTCAAGTGTGATCGGATCGTGTTTGAAACAAGCAACCTCAAGTTTTGCACAACATTGAAGGTAGTTTTCAGAAAACTTCATCTCTTTGATTCTCACTCAATTCTCATAAATTCTCTTGGATCTTTGGTTGTCTAAAGTCCTACCAATGTAGGCAAGAAGATTGAGTTGCTTAAAGGTTAAATCAAAGCAACTCAGTTGACACACCTCAAATTTCAACTCCTCATATCTTTCTATCATGTCCTTACCCAGTAACAGGTAGAAGATAATAGATTTATGCTCCTCTTGTGTTGAAGTTTATTTCATCCCCAGTTGAGTTGAGTGCGTATTTCCTTAGTGAAATCGCTTTTCCTGCATGATTCGAGTACTTCAGTGTTATCCTGATCTACTCGCTTTCCCTGCAGATGTTTTGTTTTCCCGACTGAGTCTTTCCATTTTGTATGGATTTCCTCTAGTCCCCCAACAGTTTTAAGTCGTAGTCCGGCCTACGCATTACCTCATTTATTCCCCACCAGAGTCTCTGTCTCCCCAGTGAGTTTTCCTCATGGAATGCATTATACTCCTGTGGACTTTCGGTCTCTCTGATTTCTTTTCCTCTATGGCAATATTTCCCCATAAAGCATTAACTTTTACATTCATATCATATGCATCATGAGGTCTCTTAGGGACAAAAATTTGTTTCTATATGTTGTTATTTAAGCTCATTCTACTGAGTCGAGCCGAAGATTTTAACCTTCACCTCCTCAGTTAGAATGTCCTTAAATAGGGGCAGCTGTAAGACACCAATTTTAACCCTAAGATCCCTCATGCAATTTCATCATAAGCATTAGCATTGGGATCATACCTTGGCATTCTCCTTACCCCTCTCTCATTGGGTTTGTTTTGGGAGAGATCACCAAGTACCATGTGATTGTATCATACTTGTATATTATCATTTTACTAACCAAAATACCAAAAACATGTCTTTGCACTTGCCTAACTCTTTTGTATGTAGGGCATGGTCACATTGATCTATCAAGTTCATATCCAAGGTTTGAGGCCCTCATGACAAGGAGCATAACCATTAATTTGATCCAAGAGTGGTTATAAGCATCATATATGAGTTCTATTTATTCCTACATGTTATATTGATCAAGTTTTCTTCAAGAGTTTGGAGGTGATTTGCCTTGGAAACCCTAGTTTGACTGAGTATCTTGAGTAACTTCTCCAACAAGCCATCTCACCAATTGATCAAACCTCTCAAGGGACACTTAAAAATTCACCATCTTATGCATATATGATCTACCATGAGCAAAGAAAGTCGAGAGGATTGAAGGTTAGCAAGTTGGTTGGTGGTGGTTGGCCAGATGAATTCAACTGATCAAAACTGGGTCTCCTTAGACCCTATCTCCTACATTTTTCACCATATGAAAATGCTTCCAAAATCAAAGTTACTCTAAGTGACATTCCAAACAACTTTTATATTGAGACCTAGAGCTAGTTTTGCTTGGAAAATCATTTTCTATGATGAAACATTATAGGTCATTTTGCCTAAACCCTAATTTGAAAGTCAACTTCCCAAGGCCATAACTTGCTCAATTTGTATGAGATGAAATATTTTAAGTTTCAAAATCAAATTCAAGATGTCTACTTCAACTTTGATGTTTGGAATGAGAGCTAATTCAACTTTTTTGAGGATGTGATATGAGGATACATTATAGGTCATTTTTGACCTATACCATTGGACAAGTGTTTTTCCAAACTTCAAAATGCATAACTCTATCATTATAAATTTAAGTGACGTGAAATTGGTGACCATTTCGAAGGTCTTTGAAAGAGATACAACTTTGATGAAGACACTTTTCTCATTTGAAGCTCACATAAAAAGTTATTCAAGGTGGAAGTAGTGAACATTTGACTTGGTACTTAGAATTTTTTCAAATATGTTTGATTTTCCAAACTTACACCTCAAAATTCATCATGATCCAAGCTTCAAATGGAAAAGTGTTCAACATGAAAGTTGTTTCCCTTAATCTCACCTTTCCAAAAAGTCCAAGTTCATGCATTTTGGGTGAAGTTTGTTAGGGTTGCGCATGGATTTAACAGAGCTGCGCCATTGGAAGAAATCAAATGTCCAAAGCTCCATTTCACATTGCCTTGCCAATCAAGCATCATTTGAACTTCAGTACAGTTGCAATTGCATCAAAATGGATTGCTTCATGGGCCTGTACACGCCCATGCAAGCTTGTGCATCACATTGCCAAATTTAGCAAATTTTCAAGTGTGCAATTATCAATCCCAAATGCTATAAATACAGGCCCTTGGAGCTCAATTCAAAGACACTTTGCGCGCCAACTTTGCCCCCCAATTGAAACCATCTCACTCTAAAGGAAAACCTGATATTTTCAATATGAAAATTGAGTTTGAATCTCGACTGTTTGGAGATTCAAGAACTCTAGGATCCAAAGCCTTGCGCCATTGCTAACCATTTCCTGCAAGCTTCTCAAGTGTGATCGGATCGTGTTTGAAACAAGCAACCTCAAGTTTTGCACAACATTGAAGGTAATTTTCAGAAAACTTCATCTCTTTGATTCTCACTCAATTCTCTTGGATCTTTGGTTGTCTAAAGTCCTACCAATATAGGCAAGAAGATTGAGTTACTTAGAGGTTAAATCAAAGCAACTCAGTTGACAGGCCTCAAAATTCAACTCCTCATATCTTTCTATCATGTCCTTACCCAGTAACAGGTAGAAGATAATAGATTTATGCTCCTCTTGTGTTGAAGTTTATTTCATCCCCAGTTGAGTTGAGTGCGTATTTCCTTAGTGAAATCGCTTTCCTGCATGATTCGAGTACTTCAGTGTTATCCTGATCTACTCGCTTTCCCTGCAGATGTTTTGTTTTCCCGACTGAGTCTTTCCATTTTGTATGGATTTCTCTAGTCCCCCAACAGTTTTAAGTCGTAGTCCGGCCTACGCATAACCTCATTTATTCCCACCAGAGTCTCTGTCTCCCCAGTGAGTTTTCCTCATGGAATGCATTATACTCCTGTGGACTTTCGGTCTCTCTGATTTCTTTTCCTCTATGGCAATATTTCCCATAAAGCATTAACTTTTACATTCATATCATATGCATCATGAGGTCTCTTAGGGACAAAAATTTGTTTCTATATGTTGTTATTTAAGCTCATTCTACTGAGTCGAGCCGAAGATTTTAACCTTCACCTCCTCAGTTAGAATGTCCTTAAATAGGGGCAGCTGTAAGACACCAATTTTAACCCTAAGATCCCTCATGCAATTTCATCATAAGCATTAGCATTGGGATCATACTTGGCATTCTCCTTACCCCTCTCTCATTGGTTTGTTTTGGAGAGATCACCAAGTACCATGTGATTGTATCATACTTGTATATTATCATTTTAACTAACCAAAATACCAAAATATGTCTTTGCACTTGCCTAACTCTTTTTGTATGTAGGGCATGGTCACATTGATCTATCAGTTCATATCAGGTTTGAGGCCCTCATGACAAGGAGCATAACCATTATTTGATCCAAGAGTGGTTATAAGCATCATATATGAGTTCTATTTATTCCTACATGTTATATTGATCAAGTTTTCCTCAAGAGTTTGGAGGTGATTTGCCTTGGAAACCCTAGTTTGACTGAGTATCTTGAGTAACTTCTCCAACCAAGCCATCTCACCAATTGATCAAACCTCTCAAGGGACACTTAAAAATTCACCATCTTATGCATAATGATCTACCATGAGCAAAGAAAGTCGAGAGGATTGAAGGTTAGCAAGTTGGTTGATGGTGGTTGGCCAGATGAATTCATCTGATCAAAACTGGGTCTCCTTAGACCCTATCTCCTACATTTTTCACCATATGAAAATGCTTCCAAAATCAAAGTTACTCTAAGTGACATTCCAAACAACTTTTATATTGAGACCTAGAGCTAGTTTTGCTTGGAAAATCATTTTCTATGATGAAACCATAGGTCATTTTGCCTAAACCCTAATTGAAATCAACTTCCCAAGGCCATAACTTGCTCAATTTGTATGAGATGAAATATTTCTAAGTTTCAAAATCAAATTCAAGATGTCTACTTCAACTTTGATGTTTGGAATGAGAGCTAATTCAACTTTTTTGAGGATGTGATTATGAGGATACATTATAGGTCATTTTTGACCTATACCATTGGACAGTGTTTTTCCAAACTTCAAAAATGCATAACTCTATCATTATAAATCTAAGTGACGTGAAATTGGTGACCATTTCGAAAATCTGTGAAAGAGATACAACTTTGATGAGACACTTTTCTCATTTGAAGCTCACATAAAAAGTTAAGCAAGGTGGAATATTGAGATATATGGCTTGACACTTAGAAAAAATTTCAACATGTTGAAATTTCCAAACTTCCACCTCAAAATTCACCATGACCAAGCTCCAAACGGAAAGTGTTCAACATCAAACTTGTTCCCCTTGATCCAAGCTTTCCAAAGAATCCAAGTTCATGCATTTGGGGTGAAGTTTGTTAGGTTACGCATGGATTTAACAGAGCTGCGCCATTGGAAGAAATCAATGTCCAAAACTCCATTTCACATTACCTTGCCAATCAAGCATCATTTTTACTTCAGTACAGTTGCAATTGCATCAAAATGGATTGCTTCATGGGCCTGTACACGCCCATGCAAGCTTGTGCTTATATTGCCAAATTTAGCAAATTTTCAAGTGTGCAATATCAATCCCAAATTGCTATAAATACAGGCCCTTGGAGCTCATTCAAGACACTTTGCGCGCCAACTTTGCCCCCCAATTGAAACCATCTCACTCTAAAGGAAAACCTGATAATTTTCAAATGGAAATAGTTCCTTCATCAAAGTTGTATCTCTATCAAACCTATTAAATTTGGTTACAAATTTGACCTCATTTTATTTTGGCATGAAGGAGTTATTCATTTTAGAAGTTGAGGAAAATCACTTGTTCAATGGTAATGGCCCAAAATGGCCTATAATATTTCCTCTTGGGACATGCCCTTGCAAGTTTAAATTGAATTAATTCCGAGAATAAAAGTTGTAGAGGACATCTTCAATTTGATCATGAAACTTTAATGGATTTCATCTCATAAAAATTGAGCAAGTTATGTTCCTTGGAAGCGGACCTCCTAACTAGGGTTCAGACAAAATGACCTATAATCTTTCACCATAAAAAATGACTTTCCAAGCAAAACTAGATCTTGACTTCAACATGAAAGTTGTTTGGAATGTCATAAGTAGTAACTTTTCACTTAGAATCATTTTCACATGACAAACATTGTAGGAGATAAGGTCTAGGGAACCCTAGTTTTGACTAGTTGACTTCCTCTAGTCAACCACCATGAACCAACTTGCAAGCTTGAAATTCTCTTGATATCTTGGACTCATATAGGATCATATATGTATAATATGATGTAATATGAAGCATACCTTGAAATATTTGATCAAATGATGAAGAAACATGTTGAGGAAGTCACACAAGATACCCAGATGAATTAGGGCTTCCAAGGCGAACAAGCTTCAAACTCTTGATGATCTCTTGACCAAAATGATATGTAAAGATCATGGGGACCCGTATATGATGTCTAGAGTCAATGTGAACCATCTCTTGATTAGTCTCCATGCATTGAGGGTCTAATCAACAAAAGAAGTAAATTATACATTGACATATTTTTTGGTATTTTGGTTAGTAAAAAATGAAAAACAAAGTAGGATACAATCAAATATGCTTGGTGACCTCTCCCAATGCAAACCCAAAGAATAAGAGGTAAAGAGGATGCCAATGTGTGATCCCAAAGCTAATGAAAATGATGAGATAGCATGAGGGATATTAGGGTCAAAATTGGGGTCTTACACAAACATCTAAGCAAGCACTCCAAAGCAAGTAGTCTTCAATGTCTTTTAGATGTATCAGATGAAATATCCCTTGAAATATACTCAAAGAGAAAACATCAAATGATATCAATAAGATCAAAATCACAATTCAGACAAGAAAGAATGAGTATAACAAATAAATCAAAGGAGTCTCTCTAGCTTGTATCAGATGAATGGCATTGGCCAAGGAATGGTCTCAAATTGATGGCATTGGCAAAGTTTCCATACCTCAGGGATGTTGCATACTCTAAGTTCATAAGTCCAAATCAAGTTAATGACAGAGGTCCAACAGTCCACCAATGTATTTTTTAAGGTTTTTGTTTTTATTAAATGTTTTAAGCTCCTAAGACCACAAACAAAACAAAATCGCAAGCACAAAATATATCACAAGCGCAAATATGGCTCAAGTGAGCAAAGTGAAAATGACTAAAACATAAACAATTTGCATGAAAGTAAATGACAATGAATGATAAGGTGCAAGAATTTTAATTGCATTAAAGTAAATTACATTAAAATAAAGTCAATACAAAGAGATGTTAATGAAGGAATAAAAGTTTATTTAAGTCATTTTTTGGAGAACACTCAACCATCCACTCACAAGCATGAAGACATGAACTTAGACATCATTCATGAGAAGGGCTCCAACTTGGATAAAATCAACAAGTATGCCACTAACTCTCACAAATAGAAAAGAGGCAAAATCTTCATACAATAAAATGAGGAATAAGAGACTTACAATCCCACTTACAAAAATGCTATTGCTTTTGGGACAAATTTAGCGCTATGTTAAGCAATCGTAGTTGGACTTCTGTAGAAGTCACAACTATCTGAGGTCGGGAAATCATAACATTGGTGTTAATGCATGCTAGAGACAAGGTATATACACCAAGCTCCTAAAGCATACCACGCACAAAAATAAGAGGAGATGGACCTATCTCAATCAAGCACATGTTGATTCATCTGACACAAAGTCATTGATGAATCAACTAGCATTTTGATCTATGAGAAATCATTGGCCATTAATGGATTGGGAAAAAAGTGAGATGAAGATGAAGATATAAAGTGAAAGAGATCCCAAATTGATCAAGGGATGAACCTCACTTGATCAATACCATTCATTCATCTTGAGGAATGAAGTTCAAACTTCATCAACCCCCTAAATCCAATGGTATTGACCTAATTAAAGTCCAATTCAACCAAGACCAAAGCCAAACTGAAGTTGGCTCAACACAAAGTCTATAAAATAGCTCAACAAAATATTAAAGTAATGAAACAAGTTAAATCAATTTTTAAATGAATAAAAATGCATTTTAAAAGGTTAAAAACCTAAAATCCCTTCAAATCACCAAAGAAGTGGCCAAGGGATTTATCATAGGTCGAACAAGGCCAAAGGACCATTGACTAATTTTTTTGGCATTTTTTTAAAGTCAAAAGTATTTGAAATCAATAAAAAACAATACAAAAATCACAAAATTCACTAAAAATATCAAACTCAATTCAAAAATTAATTTTAATTTCAAAATGGGAAGAGAAAATTATTTGTGAAATTTTGGCGGTAATCCCATAATTTTTGGATTAAAATTGAAATTATAATGAATTTGGTAAGAAAGTGGCATTTAAAAAGTAATTTGGAAAATAAAATAAATCAGGAAAAACAAGGGCCATCGAATCTCTCTCATTAATTGAGGTGACATGTATGATGGCCAGGCGCATAACATCCATCATGCACTGTAGTCTACGCGAGCATAGTAAAGGTGATCAAAATGGATGAACCAGATTAGAACGTGACCACATGATCAGATGGCTTGGACAATACCAACACACCACCGGAGCCCTAGATTCGGTCATCTTCTTCGGCCAACTTACCGGACTGGTCCAGATGAAAAGTTCACAAAAACTTATGGAGCATACATCACGAGGATTCCAAATATGACCTCCAAACTTATGGATAAAATCACGAGGATTCCAAATATGACCTCCAAATTTTCCAACTCTCACTTTATAATGAGAAATGTGGAGTTGAAAATTGAGGTATACAAACTGAATTGCTTCGGTTCAACCTCAATCCAACTCAATATCAATGCCTACATTGGTAGCAACTTTAAGGCTCGATCTTGATGCAATTTTACTTGGTTTTGCTTCCTCTTTGTGACATATTCATGTCAAGATTTCAAGAAATGAGTGAGAATCAAAGAAGACAAGTTTATGAAAAATCACCTTCGGGTAGCAACTTTAAGGCTCGATCTTGATGCAATTTTACTTGGTTTTGCTTCCTCTTGCTTGCAGGAGATGATTGGGATAAAAAAAGCTGTGAATCCTTGGAGTTCTAGTTCATAAACAGAAGTTGAACTAGAAGTTCGATTTTAATGAAATCTTCAAGGTATTCTCTCAAGTGTGTCTATGGGATTGCTTGGCATAGCTTGGGTAAGGTTTTTTTCAATTCTGAGGCAATGTGCTTCAATTTATAGGCAATATAATTCATTTCTACACCATTTCAAATTTGAACCAAAAATAGTAATTTCATGTGCATGGGTGCATGGGATGTGTCCAGGCCCAAATGATCATTTCAATCTGTCCAAATTCATGCATAAATGATGCTGATATCATAACATTAAGCCATGCAAAGTTGTTTGACAATTGAGTTCAAAAGTTTCCAAATTGGGCCATGCAAAGAAACTATGCGCAAGTCCCTCAATTTTTGTCCAAATGAAATGATCTTGGACCCTTTGGAAAGCTACCATCACGGGGAACAACTTTGATATTGGGACGTTTTCCATTTGAAGCTTGGAACATGATGAATTATGACCTTGAAGTTGGAGGAATCAAACATACTTGAAACTTTTCTAAGCTAAAAGCCAAATGACCTTTTTTCCACCTTGAATAACTTTTTCTATGAGCTTCAAATTGTTGTACCCCAAAATTTGCCTCCCCATTTTTTTCATATCTCCATTCAATCATTTGACTAGGGTTCAATTGCATACATTAATAACTCATGCATAAGAACCATTCATTACCATGCATTCCAATGCTTAGCTTGTGGGGCTGGGGGTTGTTTGTGCAATAACTAGAAAGGTGTGGCTTAGACTTGCACCAAGGTGCAGGGGCCTCCCAAACCCTAATCATCTAATGATGGGGGTCATGGAGCTTTGTGTTTGCTTGAGAAACATCTTGATTGATTCAAAGACCTGGATTGAAGGTTATGCCTCATAAAACCCTAATCAAGGAAGATGTGGCCCTAATATGCCTCATGGCTCGACTTTTCATCCAGTAATGTTGGAAACCCCAATCTCTAGATCTTTGAGACATACATTCATGAAGACCTCATTATGGCATTCCTCAGGGTGTGAAAACCCTAATTGTGGCTCCTAACCCTAATCTCATGTGATCTTTCACTCAGTGTGTGTTTCACTCAGCCTCCTGTGCTTGTTCCATTCATTTTGTCTCATTGGTTGTGGTTCTATCATTGGTGCTTAAGCCTATTAGTCATAACCCAAGTCCTTGGTCTCATAACTTCCATCCACCTCCATTCATTCATCTGATCATTGTTATTCCATTATTTCTTGGTCCATATGTCTTGCTAAGGTTCATGTTTCTTTCTTTCACGAGTCTGTTGTGGATCTTGGGTTTGAGTTTATGCAATCCATTTCAAATTAGTTCATACAGGTCATGTCTATCCATACCTAATTTCAAATCATGATCATAGAAGCCCAAAATTCAATCCATTTCAAATGACATATTCATGTATTAAGTCGATTCATTTTCATTCAATTGGCCAATTCCATTCATTTTCATCCATAAAATATTCATTACATACAAAAAAATGCAAAAAATGTATGTTGACTTTGGTCAACAGTTGACTTTGGTCAACAGTTGACTTTTTGGTCAACTTTGACCAAAGTCAACTCAAACCTTTTTTGTCATCTTAACCTCCCAAATTTCCCATCCTAGTTCTAATCCTATATTCCAAATTCATGTCAATTTTGATTTTGGCCATTTTATACTTGGAAACATCAAAAGCAAACTTGACCACTTGTGTCCAACCATCATGCCCATGTCCCAACCTTTCTTGTCTTTAAATTTCGATCACGTTTATATCTCAAAACCTTTCTATACATTAGCATCACATACTTTCAATTTCACAGTTATTCTTATCTCATTTGCTTCATGTCATAATACATTGCAAAACTCATTTTTTGAAGTTTCAGCTCTGTGAGTCGACTCATGACTCGAAGCAAAACCTTCAAGTCCGAACAGGTCGAGTCACAGGTCGACCCAATTCTGGGAAACCTGAATGAGTCGACTCATCCACTCCTTATGTCGACTCATTTCCCATTTTGATTTGAATCATGTTGCCATGGGTCCGAACAGGTCGAGTCAAAGGTCGACCCAACCGTGAAATAAACTTTATTTGAGTCAACTCATCCCCTATTTGAGTCGACTCATCGCTTGTTTTACATAATTTTTGCAAATGGACCAAGTCAGGTTTAACACCTAGGCAAGATGCACACCATAAACCTCATGGGGCATGTAGCGGTAAATTCATGATCATCAAGCTATGGATAAGAAAGACATCAAATAACAATAGTCGCCACCGCGCTTTTATTGTTTCCAAGAGAAAAGGGAAAAGTACGAACAAAACCCAAAAAATAAGAAGTTTTCAAATCAAAACTAATAAAATGGAAGAGATTACAAGTAAGGGGGTTGGTTACACAGAGGGAATGTGTTAGCATCCAAAGTGTCCTAGGTACTCCTAGAGAGCCCTTTTTTGTGTGCATAAGTGTTTTTGTACAAATGATGTTTACAAACAAATAGAATGGGGGGATGAGAAAAGAATTTTTTAATTATATTTTTGTGTTTGACAAGACCTTCGGACTTGTGCCTACGTACCAACATAAAAATGAGGGATCAAAACCTCGTAGTTCGTGGTATCAATTTCAAAGTGGATACATTGCTTTTTAACAGAAATTTAAGTTTGAAAGGCACAAAGGCCAAAAATGGTTTGAATGAGTTAGTTCTTTTTGGCTTTTGAAATTTTTAAATCAAGTATAGTTAAGTCTATTTACAAGTTTGATTAAGATAAGAAGTTTGAAAATGCAATGGCTTAAGGCCAAGGTTTCTAGTTTGCAAAAGTGGTCAAAGTTTGAAAATCTACAAACACAAGCAAAGAACATTTTTGAAAGGAGGGACAGATTTTGAAATTAAAGAAGTGGGGAGGAGATGAAGAGACTAATCCTAAGCATAAATTTAAAAGTTGAGAGTTGAAAAGATCTGACAAATGGGCTGCAATCCAATAGACAAGAATGTCAGATAGAAACCCAAATTCCCTTGGACTTTTAGAATCAAGCAACAAACAATGCACAAAATCTCAACTTGAAGAGCAAGGCATCAAATAAATATAGCCACATCCAAGCTTAGCAACTCCATGATCTTCTTCAAAGTTTCCCATGCATCAGATGAATTCCAAGATGGCACAAATCACAGGTTCAAAATAACAGCTTCATAATGATCATGTTGCAGATGAACTCAAATGGATCTTCAATGATGTATCAGATGAAGTTTTAAAAGCACAAGCACTTGGTTACATGAAAGTTGGAATTGGCCAAGTCCTTTGCATATGGAGTGTTGCCTAAATTCTAAGTCCAATTGTTTCAGATCAAACCAACAGTCCACACAAGATATTTTTTAGGGTTTTTGTTCTTGTTATGTACATTAATGGTCAAAGACCACAAAAAAAAACACAAGTATACTCAAATAAAATATATCACAAAATATGGTCCAAGTGGACAAAGTGAAAATGACATTAACATAAAAAATTAGAATGGTATGAATAATGGCAAATGAATAAGGCTTAAAAATTAAACTGCATTGAAAGTAAATGACTTGGAAATAAATGTTAGTTGTTAATGAGTTATAAGTTAGTATTGTTTTTGCTTTTCTTTTGTTATGTCATTCTTTGGAGAACACTCAATCCACTTATCACAAGCATGGATCCTTGAACCAAGACATCTTCCAAAGGAAGGAAAAAAGGCCAAGTTTCCACACAATACCATGAAAGAGGGGAGACTTACAATCTCACTAACTAGAATGTTATGCATTTGTGTCAAAATTTAGCGATGTGTTAAGCAATCGTAATTGGACTTATGTAGAAGTTACAACTATTTAAGACTGGGCAATAGAACTTTGGTGTTAATGCATGTTAGAGACATAGTATGATGAACTATGCTCATGAAACATACCACACACAAAAAGAATATGCAAAGTGGGGAACCTAATCTCATCCATACTTATGTTGATTTTGCAATCAACTAGCCTTAGGATATTGAGATATCATAGGTCCATGACATGAATGCATAAAGAAAGGGAATGAGATGAAGAGGGAGGGGAAATATATCAAACTCAAATTGGACAAAGGAGGACTTTTACCAAGTTAAGATCATTCATTCATTTTGGGAGATGGAATGTACATTCCATCAATCCCCTAAGTCCAATGAACTTAACCTAACAAAGTCAAATCAACCTTGACCAAGGCCCAACAACACAAGTTAAACTCACAAAGTAAATTAAAATGGCTCTACCCAATTAATTTGGCATTTAAACAATTAAATATATTAAAAATAATGTATTAAATTAAATATGGTTGGCTAATTTCCTAAAACCTCATCAAAACATCAAAGAAATGGCCATGAGATTTATCATAGGTCAAACAAGGTCAAAAGACCTTAGAATTTTTAGAGACTTAAAAGTATTTTTAAACAATTAAAAATATTCACAGAATCAATTAAATTGTTAAAAATATTAATAATGATCCAAAAATTAATTTTAATTCAGAAAATGAATGAGGATTTTATTTAAATTTTTTTGGTGAAACTCTCATATTTTTTGGATCAATATTAAAATTAATATGAATTAATGAAAATCAAAGGAATAAAAAATCAGATAATCAAAAACCGTGGACCATTTGATCGACCTCATTAATTGAGGTGGCAGATCAAGTGGTGAAGCGCGCGCGTTCCATGATGCGCTTGAGTCAAACGTCCACACGCCTGGTAATCACAATGTACGCTCCTGATTAAAACATTTCAAACTCATCTAATGGCTCTGAACGCTTCCAGCGCATCGCCGGAGCCAAAGGTCGGTCATCTTCTCCGATGACCATGGCCAGACTGGTTCAGTCATCACCACATCATAAATGAAAAAATAGGACATGATATTAAAGATAAAATGGCGTAGATCACGAATATCACCTCAATTTTAACTAACTTCAAATATATAGAGAGATACGTGGAGTTGAATTTTGAGGTGTGTTCACTGAGTTGCTTCGATTTGACCTCAAAGCAACTCAATCTTCTTGCCTACATAGGTAGGACTTTAGACAACCAAGGATCCAAGAGAATTGATGAGTATTAAGAGAGAATCAAAGAGAAGAAAAATCTGGAAAATTACCTTCAATGTTGTGCAGAAATGGATATCTCTTGCTTCAATTCATGCTTGATCTTGCTTATGTAGCTTGTGGAAGTGGCTTAAGAACAATGCAAAGCTTTGGATCCTGGAGTTTTTGAATCTCCAAACAGTGAGAATCAAACTCATATTTCAAATGAAATTTCTCAGGTCCTTTGAATTGAGAGGGTTGGAAGGTTGGGGGAAAGCTGGCACGCAAGGTCCTTTGAATTGATGCAGGGGACCTCTATTTATAGCCATAAGAAGTGTTAATTGCACACTTGAAAAATACTCCAAATTTGGTAATGTAATTCACATGCTTGCCTGGGCTTGTGCAGGCCCATGAAGCAATCCATTTAGGTCCATAGTCAACTGAAATGAGGTCTGCATGAAGCTTGAATGGCAAGGCAAAGTTGTTTGAACATTTGAAGATTTGATTTTGCCAACTGATATAGGTCTATTTACACCATGCGCATACCTATCAAAATTAGTCTAAAATGAATGAATTAGGACTATTTGGAAAGCTTAGATCAAGAGGAACAACTCTTATGTTTTACACTTTTCCATTTGGAACTTGTATCGTGGTGAATTTTGAGGTGGAAGTTTGGAAATTTCAACATGTCAAAATATTTTTAAAGTGTTAAGCCACATATTCAATTATTCCACCTTGCTTAACTTCTTATGTGAGCTCCAAATAAAAAGAGTGTCTTCATCAAAGTTGTAAATATTTCAAAAACCTTCAAAATGGTCACCAATTTGACATCATTTGGATTTAGGATCAGTGAGTTATGCATTTTTGAAGTTGAGGAAAATCATTTGTTCAATGGTATTGGTCTAAAATGATCTATAATATATCCTCATATCATATGCTTATAAAAGTTGATTTAACTCTCACTCTAGACATCAAAGTTGAAGTAGACATCTTGAATTTGATTGTGCAACTTGGAAATATTTCATCTCATAAAAATTGAGCAAGTTATGACCTTGGGAAGTTGACTTTCAAATTAGGGTTTAGACAAAATGACTTATAATGTTTCAACATAAAAAATGTCTTTCTAAGCAAACTTAGCTCTAGACCTAAACATGAAAGTTGTTTGGAATGTCATTTATAGTAACTTTGATCTTGGAATCATTTTCATATGATGAAAATTGTAGGAGATAGGGTCTAGGGAGACCCAGTTTTGATCAGATAAATTCATCTCGTCAACCACCATCCATCAACTTGCTAACTTGCAATTCTCTTGACTTTTTAGGCTCATGGTAGATAACATATGCATAAGATGATGAATTTTGAAGTATCCCTTGAGAAATTTGATCAATTGGTAAAGAAGCTTGTTGAAGAAGTTACTCAAGATACCCAGATGAACTAGGGTTTCCAAGACAAATCAACTTCAAACTCTTGAAGAATGCTTGATCAAAATAACATGTAGAGATCATGAGGACTCATATATGATGCCTAGAACCTTTGTGGATCACTCCTTGGTTGAGCTCTTGGCAATGAGGGTCTTAAACCCTAGATGTGAACTTGATAGATCAATGGTGATCATGCCTTACCTAAAAAAGAGTTAGGCAAATGCAAAGACATATTTTTGGTATTTTGGTTAGTAAAATGATAAAATACAAGTATGATACAATCACATGGTGCTTGATGATCTCTCCCAAAACAAACCCAATGAAAGAGGGGTAAGGAGAATGCCAAGGTATGATCCCCATGCTAATGCATATGATGAGATGGCATGAAGGATCTTAGGGTCAAAATTAGGGTCTTACAGTTGCCCCTATTTAAATAACAACATATAGAAACTGAAGGTTGCCAAGGCTTGCAAGTGTGCTAAACTGAAGTCCAGAAGTGTGCCCACAAGTGCAATCATAGGTCAATCATACAAAACAAATGCACACCTGCATAAACACCAGAAAACCATGAGCATAACAGCCATGAAGCAATGTTGTCGAATCATATCTGCAGACAGGTCCATCACCAATCCTGCAAAAAGCCATTGATGCATACCTGTGTCAATGCTGAACAATAATTATGCAACCATGTCTAGCCTGCAAGTCAATAAGCCATTGCCAAAACCACCAAAAACGGTTTCAAACTCAAGCCAAACCATGTTGTCCCAAGCAACTACAACTAACAGACCTAACATCAGGTAGCCATAGACACACAAGCTGATGGCATTACTAATGGAAGCTTCAGCATTTGTCAGGATCATGCCAGTTGAAGCATCCTGCAGAACCACATCCAGGTCACAACAAGTCTCAGTACAAGCACTCAACAAAACTTCAAATAACAAGTTCAGTACATAATTAAGCTTCAACCAAGAACATTGTGAATACAATAAATTTGCAGCAAACAAATGCAACAATTCATAAACAACTATCAGTTGGCAATGCATAGCAAAACAAGGGAATTGAATCAGCAACAAACATCCAGCAATGATGGTATAGCAGAACCCATAGCAGAGTTTGGCTCACAGAAGATTCAACATGTCATAGCATCACAATTGAATCTCCATTTACCTACAGCTACAAGTCATCCATACCTGGGCCAACTAAATAACAGGTTATCACTCAGTTACAACCTGCAATGGCCAGTCAGAAATAGAATTGGACTTGAACACTTTCCACTCAATTAACCAACTAATTGTCATAACAACTTTCAAGGCCATAACAAACTAACTCAGTGAGTAACTCACTGAGTTCAAAACCAACTAACTTCAGACCTCATCTAACTAAATCCAAACCTAAATTCCAAGCCTACTCTAATCTAAACCTAATGCCTATTTAATTATGATCATCATCATCATTTCAAGCTCTCTTTTTTTTGCAACCATCACTCTCAAGCTCCTAAATTATCTATGAATCCTCTCCCTCTCACACTCAAAGCTCAATTTCTAAAACTCCATTGAAGCTTCACATTGAAGCTTCAAGAAGAGAGAGCTCGACCTCACCACGTTATAGAATTTTGGAAGAAGAAGAATTGGAAGACAAGCAAAATCAGAAGAAGATAAACAATACCGTACTTGTTTGAACAAGTTATTTTCCGTCTTCATCTTCTCCGATCAACACTCTCTGGAGCAAGTCTCAGCTTCGGAGGTAGGTCCATCTTCTTTGTTTCTTTGTTTTTCGATTGCCATACTGCACCTTACATTAAGGTGATTCAAAGCCCTAGCACCACGAGCTCTGGATTTCATTTATGGACGCGTAATTAGGGATTGAGTTTCTTAGGGTTCTTGAGGATTTGGGATCGATTATGGACTTAGGCCAAAAATTAGGGGATTTGGAGGTTAGATTCGAAACGAGGAGGTAGAGAGACGTCTATTTGAGTACTTGATCCGCATTTCTGGTGGCCACCGCCGCCGGGAATGACGGTCGGCGTAGTGGCCCTTGGTGGCTCGCGACGGCCGGTGACCTGAGACGGTAAGTGAAGGGAGCGCGGGTCTGAGCCTACTTAAAATTCAATTTGGGGGAGGCGCGCGTTAGAACTTGGCCTCCAACAAGGTCTTTCGCTTCTGTTGGGCTTAGGCCCATTTGTCTTTTGCCTCATCATCCCAATCTGAGTTTCGTACCCCCACTGTGGGATTGGGTGTGATGAGATTGGGCATGGGCGGATGATGCTATCTGCACCCCTGTTTGTGAACCTTTGCCATTTATTTTTTAATTATTTTAAAAATTAAACTTAGGATTTAATTAGGTTAATATAATAGATATTAGAGATATTAGAACTTAGGTTAATTAGATTTAATTAGAGTTTAGGGATTAATTAAACCTTATATAATTTGTAATCAAATTAGGTTTTATTGGAATTTTAGGTGATTTTAGAACATAGTGAATTTTCCAAACATTAGGTTAAAATCAAACTTTAGGACTTAGCCAATTTTTAGGATATTGATTAGATTCCAACTAGAATTTAATTTGTAATCAATACCATATTTTATGAAATGCCCATTTTACCCTTTTAGGATTATTTTGTCATGCATGCTCCTTTAGGAATAGAATTTAACATAGAATTTTAATCCAAAAGTCTTAACATTAACATGCTCCCATAGGATTTTTGTAACATAGAATTTGTAATCAACTATGGCATAACCCCTTAGATTAGTGTGATTAATCTAACCATTAGATTAGGTTTTAACCTATTTTTTTAATCAAACCTTAACCCTATGATTAAGTTGATCAAAAGCAATTTTGATCAATTAAATCCTTTGAACTTGTATAATACCACAGTCTAATTTGAGTGACCAAAAGCCCCTTGGTCACTTAATAAGACTTTTATTCTAAACTGTGGAGCTCGAAGCCTCAAGTCAAGATCTTCAATCAAAGCATCCTCAGTCATATCAAGCAGTGGATTATACAAGATAAATCAAAGGTCAACACTTGGTAAACACGATTCAATTTGTACGAAACAAGCCTTAAGTAATAAGGAATGACGAGACGGAGTCTCTCCTATCCTCGTCTAGAGAGACTTTGCGTATGGGGCGTATGCCCCAAATATTCAAAGCATTCGCCCTTATTCATAGATTTTAGTTTAATACTGAAGCTAGCGGAAAGATACTCGAACGTATCACACGCTCGAACATACAACAGAGTCGCCATCGAACTTTATTTATCCCCAAAGGAAAGGGAAAACATCGATAAAACCTGGGGGAAAGAGATATGTTGGGTAAGGAAGTCGGTTATGCAAGGGGAAGGTATTAGCACCCCAAACATCCATGGTACTCCATGGGAACTGTTTTTATTGTTCTCACTCGAATAGGTGTTAGATATAAGATCACTCATAAAAAGAATAAGGGGAAAGGAAAAGAAATTGATAGAGTGCTCGATGAGAATTGGGGCTCTCATGTCTACGTATCCTCATAATGTAATGAGGAATTCAGAGCTTCGTAGTTCGAAGAACTAGAGGCGGGAGGTGAAAAGAAGTGATAGAAAGTATGGTCTGAACCAAAGAATAGTGTTTTGAGCTCCAACAAGGGTGAAAAGATGAACCCGAGAGTAAGGTGGCTATTACCAGTACGTGGGCTAGTAAGACCGCGATTATAGGGTAAAGCCGAAAAGACGAAGAAATAGGTGTTTGGGCACAACCCCAAGCATCTCTTGGTTCACAAGGTGACGCAAGAAGGAGCATAATAAGATATTGTATTTGGATCAAAACAAGGTATATCACATGGAGTGAATGAAGGTAGAATATGAGTGCATCATGGGGATGAACGGAATGAAGTGACCAAGTCACAGAATTGGGTATCTGGTGACAAGCGACTAAAGAAGTATTGTTTGAAACCGAAAGGTGAAAATGTATTGGGATCCATAAGAGAAATGAGATTTGTACCATAGAGGGAAACGACTTTAACCGATATGTGGACTAGGAGGCCGCCACTATAAGGTGTATAGCCAAAAAAGGAGGAATTAAGTGATTGAGGGTGTAGCCCAAAAAACTCTAGGTAGAAAGGCGGACTACATTAGGTGTCCTAAAAGGATGTATACGGTATTCCAAAGAAAGTGTATTTCGATGCCAAAGGACTAATATGTCACTGGATGAACGATTTATGATCGAAGGCAGGGGATGAATAGTGAAAGATATGGATGATGCCCTAAGGCGAAGGAGGAATAATTAGAAGTATGCTCGCCAAGGATTCGCATCCTCGTGCCTACGTATTCTCATCGTACAATGAGAAAATCAGAGCACTCGTAGTTCGGAACCACGATAATAGAAAGAGAGAGACATACAGTGATGAAAGGTATGACTTGTACCAACATAATGGTATCAAAATGTATTTGTCTAAGAAACAAGGGACTCACAAGATAAACCCAATTTCAGAGGTTGATTGCAGTACTGTATAGTACAAAGAATAATGTGTCACTGGATGGGGAACCAATAGTTCAAGATCAACGAAGGATAGTATCTTGGATCCAAGAAGGAGATAGACTCTGAATCGAAGAGCAAGGTAGGAATTTACCAATACGTGGACTAGTAAGACCGCCACTATAGGGTAAAGCCAAAAAGAAAGACTGAATTAAGTGTTTGGGCATAGCCCCTCAAACAACTCTTGATTGAGGAGATGGACTCTCGTTAAGACATCCCAAAAGGATAGACAAGGAGTCCAAGGAGAAATATGATTGATCCCAAAAAGATGATATGATTGAATGAATGAAGAATGACTGACTGATAAATAGGGTAGCTCGTGAAGAAACTGGGTTCTCCTGCCTACGTATACTTATAGGGCAATAAGGAAATTAGAGCTTTCGTAGTTCATCCGACTAGGGCTGAAAACAAGGATGATTGAAGCAAGAGAATGATTGATAGATGAGAATTGAAGTGATTGGTATAAATAGCATGATGAGTGAAGTAAGAGAGTGAAGGGATAAGAGGGGGGAGATGGATTAAGAGACTTGACAGTCGATTGAAAAGAATCATACTAAAGTCTATGAATAAGGGAGAATGCTTTGAATATTTGGGGCATACGCCTCATACGCAAAGTCGCTCTAGTCGAGGATAGAAGATACTCTGTCTCGTCATTCCCTATTACTTAAGGCTCATAGAGCATGATGTTTCTCTTAACTGCTAAGTTAATGATGAAGAAACTTCATTGTTGATCCTTGTATTGATGTTGATTTTGTGTGAAGAAGACTTGGTAGTTTTATCGATTCGCATTGCATAAAAATCTATGAATGAGGGCGAACGCTTTGAATATTTGGGGCATACACCCCATACACAAAGTCTCTCTAGACGAGGATAGGAGAGACTCTGTCTCGTCATTCCATATTACTTAAGGCTTGTTTCGTACAATTTGAATTGTGGTTACCAAGTGTTGACCTTTGATTTATCTTGTATAATTCGCTGCTTGATGTGACTGAGGATTGAAGATCTTGACTTGAGGCTTCGAGCTCCACAACTTAGAATAAAAGTCCTATTAAGTGACCAAGGGTCTTTTGGTCACTCGATTTAGACTGTGGGATTACACAAGTTCAAAAGATTTAATTGATCAAAATTACCTTTGACCAACTTGAGTCGTGGATTTGTAAGACCTAATCTAATGGTTAGAATTATTCACAAGTTAATCCTAAGGGAACATGTAATTGAAAACTCTATGTTAATTCCTAAAGGAACATGTGGTTGTATGGAAAAATGTCCAAAATTACCCCTAAAGGGTAAAATGGTCTTTTGACAATTTTAATGGTTATTGAATCTAAAATCCTAATTATGATAATTCTAGTAAACTCAATCAAATTCTACACTACTCTATTACTAAAAATGCTATTAGGTGTAAAAATGTTCCAATTTCTAAAAAGGTTAATACTCCTAAAAATTCCTATTCAAATCTAACAATATTTCTAATATTTTGGAAGTCCTAATTAACTCCTAATTGGTCTAATTAACCTAAATTCTAACAATCAAAATTAATCTAATTAACAAACAAAAACCAAATAAAATAGAAGTGGCCTTTGCAAAATAGGGGGAAATAGGCCTGGTTTGCATGTGTGATGGAAAAAGAGGCCAAGATAGGGTCCAAAAGCATGGGTTTCAGTTGCCAAAGCCCAATGTTGGACAAGCTCCTTTCGGCCAGGGGGTGCAGCAGAGTAACTGGAGTGAGATAGTAATTTCACTTTGGGCTTGGATGAATCAATCCCACACAGAATTAATCCCAAAGCTTGGGAATTGGCTTGGAAAAAGCCAGCAGAATTTGAATATGCATTCACGCTCCTTCTCCATGGCAGCTCAGACCGCCGACGCCAGAGCTCCATCGCGAGCCACCGCGCCGGAAATCGCTTCCGGCGGCGGCGGTCACCAGAAATGGACAATAGACCCACCTTCATCTTCTTTTCCATCTCCTGAACAAGAATCCAAAATCCAAAGCCCCTAATTCTTGGTCCACATCCATAACTGAACCCAATCCCTCAAGAACCCCAAAAAAGCCAAATCTAAAATGCACCTCTATGAACAAGATTTAGGGTTCCTCGTGATGGGGTTTTGCAACAACATGGTGTAATATTTAACATAGCAACCAAAATGTAAGGAAATGATGAAAAACGAACCTACCTCCGAAGTTGAGACTTGCTTCGGCGAGTGTTGATCGGAGAAGATGAAGATGGAAATCACTTGTACAAATAGGTAACATATTGCCTTTATCTTCTTCTGACTTGCTTGTTTTCCAATTCTTTTTCTTCAAAAATTCTATAGTGTGATGAGTTTGAGTTCACTCTTCTTGAAGCTTCGATGTGAAGCTTCAATGGAGTTTTAGAAATTGAGCTTTGAGTGTGAGAGGGAGAGAATTCAGAGAGAATGATTGCAGAAAATTGAAGATGATGATTGCAAAAAAGGTTTCTCCCTGAAATGATGATGAAGATATAGATTTATAGTGATTAGGATTGGGATTAATGTTGCTTGGAGTTAGTTATTGACAGGTTAGGAGCCATCTTAGGAGTTAGTTAGGGTGAACTCAGTGAGTTTAGTTGGTTAACTCACTGAGTTGGAAGTTAGTTGGTTTGGTTGGTTAATTGGTTAATTGGCTGGTCTGGAGTGATTCCCATGGTGACTGGTTATAGCAGGTTGACCTTAAGGGGATTTGGCTTTGCAGTTTTTGTTCATGACATGTTTTTCAATTGGTTTAGGTGCAAGGTATAACAAGTAAGCTTAAGTGTGACTTGCAACTGTAGGTTAATGCAGAGTTTATGAATTTTACTGCACTTGTTTTGCTGCAGATTTACCGTGTTCACAATGTGTGTGGTTGAAGCTTAGTTAGGTACTGAACTTGTTATTTGAAGTTTCATCGAGTGCTTGTACCGAGACCCATGAATGAGGTTATGCAGGATGCTTCAGCCGGCAGGTGTGCATTTGTCTTGTACGATGGACTTGTGAGCTTTGGCGATCCAGAGGTTCAATTCTCACAGCAATGCAAAAAATCCTGTAAAACAAGCTATGAAATGACTCAAATAGGGAATGAGTCGACTCAAACAGAGTTTATTCCAGGGTTGAGTCGACCTGAAAGTCGACCTGTTGGGACCCGCAGCGAAATGGTTCAAAGAAAATTGGGACATGAGTCGATGTAAGGAGTGGGTGAGTCGACTCAACCAGGTTTTCTAGAATTGAGTCGACCTAGGAGTCGACCTGTTCGGACCTAAAGGAACATGGTTCAAATGAAAAAAAGGGAATGAGTCGGCGCAAGGAGTGAATGAGTCGACCCAACCAGATTTCCCAGAATTAGGTCGACTGTGACTCAACCTGTTCGGACCCGAAGATTTTGCGTCGAGTCATGAGTCGACTCACAAGGTTAAAACTTCCAAAAATGAGTTTTGTAAATGTATTACACCTTTTTTGCACTCTTTTTGTATGTAATGAATATTCTAGGGATGAAAATGAATGGAATTGGCTGATTGAATGAAAATGACTTGACTTAATACATGAACATGATCATAAACTCAAACCCAAGATCTATAGTTGACTCATAAAAGCGAGAAAAGTGAACCTACGGACCCAAGCAATAGTGGCATGACAATAATCGGGTGAACGAATGAAGGTGGATGAAAGTTATGAGACCAAGGACTTGGATTATGACTAATAGACTCAAGCACCAATGATGGAACCATAATCACGGAGACAAAATTAATGGACCAAGCACAGGAGGATGAGTGTGACACACTGAGTGAAAAATCACATGGGCTTAGGTTTGAGTCAGGTCAAGATCATAATGTCAAGCCACAACCAAAATCTCAAGCCAAGTGAGAAGTCAATATAAGCAATACACCAGTATCATGAACTATGGTTAAGGCTTCCAACACCTCAAAGCGAGGCACGTGATTTACAAACATCCCAGATCGTTAGCTAGGGTTTTGAGGAACACCAAGTTCAAAAGTCAACCAACATGGCATCATGCACCAACTATCCCCGATTAGGGTTTCAAACACCATACAAAGCTCCACATGCTACACCTCAAACCACGTGCCCACAATTAGGGTTTAGAAGTCAATGTCATGCATCCACAAAGTCAAACACAAGATCCCTCAAGATCAAGAATTAGGGTTGCAACCCATAGGATGAGCAATACCAAAGTTTCCAATCTAATCTGTTTTATTAACCAGAAACCTTGAATCTAGGATGTTTGTTAGTCAATGTTAATCATGAATGAATGATGATGAATATGCATGAGACATGAGACATGGATAAGGTTAGATGAGTCTTCGGTTATGGGTTAGCTGATTGCAAAAAATGGGGGACAAATTTTAGGGTACTACAAATACGAATCGATTAAACTTCCAGGTCTTCTTCATACAAAGACAACATTAACACAAGGATCAACAATGAAGATTCTTCACCAACAACTTATCAGTTAAGAGAAGTATCATGCGCTACGAGCCTTAAGTAATAGGTAATGACGAGACAGAGTCTCTCCTATCCTCGTCAAGAACAACTTTGTGTATGGGGTGTATGCCCCAAATATTCAAAGCGTTCGCCCTTATCCATAGACTTTAGTGTGAATCTTACCAATTGACTATCAAGTCTCTTATCACTTCACACTCTTACTCCATTCCAATCATTTCAATTCAATCATTCAATCACATTCTTTTGCCTCCAATCATCCTTGTTTTCAGCCCTAATAGGCTGAACTACAAAAGCTCTGATTTCCTTATTGCACTATAAGGATACGTAGGCAGGAGAACCCAGTTTCTTCGCGAGCTACCCTATTTATCGATCAATCATTCTTCATTCATTCAAGCATACCATCTTTTTGAGATCAATCATACTTCTCCTTGGACTCCTTGTCTATCCTTTTAGGACGATAACGATAGTCCACCTCATCAATCGAGAGTTGTTTGGCATGTCACCCAAACATTTAATTCATTCTTTTTCGGCTAAAAAGCCAATTTGCTCTTTGATTCAGAGTCTATCCCTTTCTTGGATCCAAGATATTATTATTATATTGATCTCGAACTGTTTGTTCCCCATCTAGTGATATATTGTTCCTTGTACACAATAATACCTTCTCTTGGGCCCCGCTTTTACCCCTTTGAGACGTTGTAACACCAGTTCATCTTGTGAACCTAGAGTTGTTTGGCTTGTACCCAGACATTTAATTCATTCCTTTGATTGAGAGGCTTGTTTACTCTTTGATTCCAAGTTCCCTCCAGTTGTGGGTTCCCTTGATACCATTTTATTAGTACAAATTACAATCTTCATCATTGTATTGTCCTTCTTTCTATTCTCGTAATTCCGAACTACGATTGCTCTGATTTTCTCATTGCACAATGAGACTACGTAGACACGAGGATACGAATCCTTGGTGAGCATACTTCTAATTATTTCTCCTTCTCCTTAGGGCATCATTCACATCTTTCACAATCCATTATCTGCTTTCGATCATAAATCATTCACCCAGTGACATATTATTCCTTTGACATCGAAATATACTTTCCTTGGAATTCCATATACACCCTTTTAGGACACCTCACATAAAGTCTGCATTTCTATCTAGAGTTGCTTGGCCTGTAACCCAAACATCTTTATGGTATGAATCCCATTTCTCTTATAAATTCCAATACACTTTCACCTTTCGGTTTCAAACAACGCCTCTTCAGTCACTTGTCACTAGATAATCATTTTTGTGACTATGGTCGCTTCATTACGTTCATCCCATGATGCACTCGTATTCTCCTTCATTCACTCCATGTGATATACCTATTCTTTGATCCAAATACACTATACCTTTGTGCTCCATACCTTTATCACTATTATTTTCACCTCCTACCACTAGTTCTTTGAACTACGGAGCTCTGAATTCCTCATTGCACTATGAGGATACGTAAGCATGAGGGCCCCAATCCTCACCGAGCATTTTATCTATTTCCTTTCCTTTCCCCATTATTTTGTGAGTAACTTTAGATATCACACCTATTCGAGCAAGAACAATCAAAATGGTTCCCATGAAGTACCATGGATGTTTGGGGTGCTAATACCTTCCCCTTGCATAACTGACTTCCTTACCCAGCATATCTCTTTCCCCCGGGTTTTATCAATGTTTTCCCTTTCCTTATGGAATAAATAAAGTTTGATGGTTACTCTATTGTATGTTTGAGTGTGCGATACATTCGGGTATATTTCTGCTAGCTTCAGCTGGCGACTCTGCTGGGGACACTTCGCTACTTGGAGTACTTCCTAGTCGCTAAAAGGAGTCAAGCCTAGTTTAGGTTGTTTGCTCGCTAGTTTTTAGGTGTTTATCTTTATGCCTTACTCGCTTTACATTATTCATTATTTACTTTATTATTACATTCTGGAATCCTGGATATTTGTATATGTTGTTGTTTGGGTCGGGTTGATAACACGTGAGAGAGAAGCTATATACCCGAGCTTGAGTACATACACAAGATAGTAACGTGACTTGAGTCGTGTTTGACCTCCGTGGAGTTATTTCGTGATTATGGTTGACACGAGACGTCACACCTAGAGTAGATCCTTTTGGGAGCATCATTGTCCGACGAGTCATTCGTCCAAGACAATGGTATCATAAATTGGGTCGTTGACTCTAGGGACCTTTTAGGACCACCCTTTGAGGATAGTATATACCTGTGAGGGGAATATGGGTTTTTCTTACAAGAAACCAAGACCCTTCATACCCGTGTTCTCGTGTATATGTCGAACCTTTAAGCTTGCAATAAACAGATTATACAATTTATCTAGAGCATGCCAGAATTCTGATTATATGATACCCTGCCATCATTGCATCGCATAACATCATTACATAATTACATTAACCATTACATGTTAAATTTTCATTTTTAAGGGACCTATTGTGCCAGTTGCTATTGTCAGTGCAGTCATGGATAGGACATACCGAAGAAAAACATATCAATACAAATTGAGAGACTCTAAGGTCGATGAATTGAGAAAGCTCAGCGAATTCTTGACTGAAGATTACCGAGTAGCCTTCAAACAAGCATATGGCAACTTCTTGGGAGTTTTGTCTACTAAGGAAGACTCGGGGTTAATGTTCACATTCACGCCGTTTTGTGATCCCACGCTACACTATTTCACATTCCAGGACTTCCTTCTAGCCCCCACACTAGAGGAGTTTGCCCATCTACTACAGTTACCAGTTAAAGACCAAGCTCCCTGCATGATTAAGGAAAATGCCCCAGACTCCGCAGATATAGCTCAAGCCTTGTGCATGAAGAAGGATTTAATCGAGTCCACACTCCGAATCAAGGGTAACACACAACGCCTACTGTCTAAGTTCTTATTCGAGAACGCCACTGTGTTTGACAACGGCGGAAGTTGGGACGCCTTTTATGCCAGCTTCGCACTACTCATCTATGAGTTGGTACTATTCCCAAATGTTGAAGGCTTCGTTGACAAGACCGCCATTACCATATTCATCTCCCAGAACCCAATTCCCACCTTACTAGCTGATGTATTCTTCTTCTTCCATTGGAGAAACATAAAGAAATAGGGGACTATCAATTGTTGTATTCCTTTGCTTCAAAAGTGGATCATGTCCCACCTACCGAAGAAATGGTCGTTTGTTGATAATGTGGGTGATCTAAAATGGTTACAAAGGTTGATTTCATTAGATGTTGAGGATGTCGTCTGGTTTAGTCTCGATTACTTGACGGTGGAGCTAATCTTCTGATGTGGGGAGTTCTTAAATGTTCCTTTCGTCAGCATAAAAGGGGGTTTGATCAAATATAACCTCGTTTTCTCATTGCATCAGTTGGGATATCCACTCAAAGAGAAACCTGAAGACCGTCTATTAGAAGAACTGTTGTTAGCCGAAGGGGTTGAGAATCCAGAGTTGATGAAGAAAGTGCGCAGAGCCTGGGGCAAGATACAACAAATTGGGAAGAAAGAACTAGGCAAGTAACTGTGTACCGTGACAGCTTCATATGTTGATTGGGTGAAGTCAAGGGCCAAAATAATCAAATTGTCATACCCATGTGAACCTTCCATGTGTATCAAGACCATTAAACCACCGGCCGTGGTAGTTTCTGAATTAGATCGCCTTAAAGAAACCATTAAGAAGTTGGAGAAGGAGAACGTTGGCCTCCGTTCTAGCCTGATAAAGGTCACATCAGAAAAGAACACTCTGAAGGCCAGTCTCAGTCAGAAGAGAGAAAGGTTCAACAAAGCAGATATCGATATTCAGATTAAGAAAAACAAAAGGATGAAGGTGGGAGATTCCTTAAAAGGATATTTTGAGACCATTGCAAACAAGAAAAAAGAATTAGCCGAAGCCCAACACCGAGCCCGCAAGAGGGAGATTGACTACCAAGGCCAGATCAAGACTCTGCAAGACCAATTGGAGAAATGTCAGAAAGAGATGAAGGACGAGCAAGCCCGTGCCAAGAAGCTGGAAGTAACTCTCGCATAACTCCAGAGTGACATCGACAAAAGGTTTGAAGAGATACGAGCTTTGAACAATCAAGCCCATCGGAACATGGAAGAAAGGAACCAGCTGCAAAAGGAAGCTACCCAACGGAAGATTCAGAGTCGTCACTTGCAAGTTCTCCTAGACCAGAAAGAGGAATTTGTACAGGATATTCTAAGCGGACCTAATCACTCCTTACTTCACAACCTCATCAAGGACGCTTAGTATTGGACTGATAGACATGCTCACCTAGCCGAATTTGCTAGTCAGTCACTCGAGGACCTTCCTGGATTGCTGAAGAAAGCTTATGCTGACATGTTCCCTCACAACACTTTGTGGGCCGTTTTCCATTTTGTATCTGTATGTAGGGTTGTCATGGAAAGGATCAAGTCTGATCTCCATGCTAGTTCATCAAAATGATATCGAGTTGTAATAATTTGTATTGTTTGACTTTCAAATGAATAAAAGAGATTTTGTTGCAATACTTATGTTGTCTTATTCTCGCTCACTGTATAACTATGTATGCACACTGGCACATTGGCACCCTAGAAATAATATTTTCTTATTTGTTAACATGCATTTATTACATTCATCCATTGCACATAGCTAACCTGAAAACAAAATGCTTACCATCGCCATTTTTCCATAGCAAAAACGACGACTCGTCATCACTATTTCACCCGAGGAAACAAATCCAAGATCATGGCTGACTTTGAATCCGACAATGCTGTTGTCTGTGAATCCCTCGCCCAGGTCCAGGGCAGAATGAACCTCTTTTAAGGGAACATGAAGACAATCTTGGAACTCCTCCAGACTCAGAGGACCCCTACCTCTGCTAACCCTGTTGATGACAACGTCACCCATGCTGCTGGGGTGACCAATCCTGCTACTGCTGCTGGTGCTACCGTCGAAGCTCTGGTGGAGACTATAGTACGAACTAGTAGGAACCTCCAACTAATCCATGTTGATGTGAATAGGCTTGTTGTTGCCTACCCTTGGGGAATGCCCCAAAATTTTGCTACTCACTTTGCCAATGGGGGTGCTTTCTTCCCTCATCCGACTCTCATCGCCCCTGCTGCTGTTGGAAATACTGTTTTCCCTTGGGGTTTACCCACTGCTCAGACTCACTCGGTTAATATTACCAACCCCGAGGACCGCCAAGGTCAGGTCCCTAATGAAACTCCTAACGCTGAAGGTGAATACCGAGGCCCGTTCCTCCATTTCCAGATTCTTACTGAAGCTGCTTGACCTGCGAGCACCAATTAAACTGTTTCATTCAGTTATCCTAGGGCAACCTCTGTGCCCATGTTGACCTATGCACCCACCAATCCTGCACTCCAGTATGTGCAGACAGGGGCACCTCAGGCCCCTAATACTCAGGCTGGAGGACAATATCCTCATGTGGTGCATGCCACTTAGACAGTGCCTCCTGGTTTCTCGTACCCACCGCAAATGTTGTTCGCTCCACAGAATATGCATGTTCAGGCGATAGCTCCAGAAACTTCTCGACCAACCAGTCTGGTCGCTCTTCCCGCTGTTGATCCGGCCAGACCTGTGAATTATTAGTTGTTAGACGACAAAATAAGGGCTATTGAGGGTTTCTCAGCCTTCGGTATCAATGCTCGAGATCTTTTCCTAGTTCCAAATGTGGTGCTTCCATTGAAGTTCAAGGTACCAGACCTCCCAAAATACAAAGGTCTAAGCTGTCCACGTAGCCATATCATCATGTATTGCAGGAATATGGAATCGTACATCGATAACAATGAGTTGCTGATCCATTTCTTCCAAGATAGCCTGTTTGGAGCTTCTCTAGACTGGTATATGAGTTTGGAATGTACTAAGATTCGGTCATGGAGGGACCTGTCAGAGGCTTTTCTGAAAGAGTATAAGTATAATTTTGACATGGCTCCGATGAGGACTTAGTTACAGAATCAAGCGTAGAGATCCAATGAAACCTTTAAAAAGTATGCTTAGCATTGGCGCGAGATGGCGTCCAGGGTCCAACCAGTATTATCTGATAATGAACTTGTGGATATCTTCATGGGTACTCTCCAAGGGTTGTATTATGAGAAGATGATTGGAAGTTCGCCTACAAAATTTGCAGATATGGTAACTATCGGTGAGCGTGTAGAGAATGGGCTGAAATCAGGGAAGATCACAGATACAACCATTTTGTAGACAATGAAGAAGAGGTCACATGGGGGCTTCCCAAGGAAAAAAGAGGGGGAAGCAAATGTTGTGACGGAAGGTGCCCACCCCGAATATCAGTTTCCGATGGTCCCTATGTCGTACTATCCATATTTGTATATCGCTGCAACTCAATATCAACAATCGACGTGTCAGTATCAACCGCAGAAAGGTAATCAACAATCAGCACCCGCTTAGAGAAATCAGAACCAGCAGTACAATAGTGACAACAAAGGAAAAGGTTGAGGTCAGAATAATAGGAACAATTTTGGTAATCATCCCCGGATTGATAAGATTTCGGTGCCGTTTGTAGAACTGATTCCATATTTGATCCACATAGGGAATATTGTGCCAAGGGAACTACCAACAGCCTCTCCTCCCTTTCATCGTAATCATAATCATAATGCCTCATGCGCCTTTCGCGCAGGGTATATAGGACACTCCACAGAGGACTCTTGGGCTCTCAAGAAGAGGATTCAAGAGTTAATTGATCAAGAAATATTGTCCTTTTCCGAGGAAAACCCCAATGTGAAGACGGATCCCCTGCAAAATCATGGTGGTTCAGTAGTTAACGTTGTAGTTGAAGAGGAAGCAAATGAATCTGTACTGAGAGTCGACGATGTAAAGACTCAGTTGTCGGTTATATTGAAGAGACTTGAGCAGTTTGGGTTTCTAGTAGGTATACATGATGATTGCGCAGTATGCGAGTATGATCCAGACAATTGCGATGAGTTAAGAGGTTATGTATAAAAGCTGATGGATCAGGGTTTGATATAGTTCTCCAAGTTCAGGGCAGTGGAGGAAGTTGCAGTAATTGAACCAATAACTATCATATATAGGAATAAGAAGGTCGAAGCTCCTCCCAAGAGGATTCAGCCAATTTTCATTTTCGTGTTCCCAGTCTATTTCCGTATCAGAACACCAAGGCAGTACCTTGGAATTATGAAACAACAACGTATTTGGGAGGAAAAGAAATTTGTATTCCTGACACTGAAATTGTCAACATCGCTGGAGCAGGAGGCATGACTTGCAGTGGCTGTGTATTCTCTCCAAAATACACTCCTAGGGTGTCTCCATCACCCATAATTATCCCGTCTAAGGAGAAGTTCATTCCTACTCCGACTCCGCAGGCAGGGGCAACTGTACCTGCCACTCCGAACATGACAATTGTTCCAGTTCCGACGAATGTTATTGATAACAAAGCTGCAGAATCAGAAGTGTCTAAAGGTAAAGGGTCGATGGTTGAGAATAAGCAAGTTGAAGATCACAAGAAGAGCATCACTTTTGAGGAAAGCCAGGAATTCCTCAAATTGATCAAGAAGAGCGACTTTAAGATCGTCGACCAGTTGAACCAGACTCCCTCCAAAATATCCATTTTGTGTTTGTTGTTGACTTCTGAGGCTCACCGCAAAGCGTTGCTGAAAGTTCTAAATGCCACTCACGTGATGCAAGATATCACGGTCGATCAGTTTGACAACGTGGTTGCTAATATCACTTCCAGTAGGTATTTGGGATTTAATGAAGTAGAATTACCTCCTAAGGTAAATGCCCATAATAAAGCACTACACATTTAGGTCATGTGCACAGACTCTCTCCTATCTCGAGTCCTAGTCAACATCGGTTCTTCGCTTAATGTATTGCCAAAATCTACATTAAGTCAATTATAGTTTAAAGGGCCCGAGATGAGGACCATCACACTGATTGTCCGAGCTTTTGATGGCCCCCGAAGGCAGGTTATTAGGGAAGTTGATCTGCCCATCTGTGTTGGGCCTCACCACTTCAGCATTACCTTCCCAGTCATGGATATCAACCCAGCTTACAGTTGTTTGTTGGGCAGGCCGTGGATTCATGCCGCTGGGGCAGTCACCTCTACGCTGCACCAAAGGCTGAAGTTCTTGATTGACGATAAACTGGTAATCGTGTGTGGTGAAGAAGATCTATTGGTTAGCGGACTCTCGTCATTCATATATTTTGAGACAGATGAAGGAATTGTTGAGATTCCACTCCACTATTTAGAATTTGAAGAAGTCAGTTCTGCTACCGCCAATAATGACCAATCATCCGCCATCATTCTATCTTCAGTCAGAAGCGCCAAACAGACATCGGAGAAAGGCCCACTTTCCGGTTGGGGTAAAGTTGTTGACGTGGCAGAGAAGCGCGACATATTTGGTATCGGTTATCACCCAGCAACACGCAAGGCGAGCCCAAAGAAGAAGCAATTCAACCCAGTCAAATTCAGCAGCGCCGACTTTCAAAATGATCATAATGTGGCAGTCATTGGAGAATCTAGTGACAGCAAACCAGAGACACCTAATGTCATACGCAGATGTCCTCCAGGGTTCAAGCTTCCCAATTGGACGGCTACCATGATTCCCATAGTGTACTTGGAAAAAACATAATGCATTTTATTCTCAATCCCCCGTCCTCGCCCGAGACGAGAGGATAGCTTGTAAAGGCCTCCATGTTTAAAAGTATTATTGAAAAATTAAAAAGTACTTTTTGCATGCAAAACTTGTGTTTTCTTTTCTTTCAGTTATTTTTACTTTTTCACTAAAACAACGAAATGACAAAAGATTTCTTTTCCTTTTTTCCACTTTCTTAAAAAGGATACTAAAATAAGCTCATCATATACAGAGAAAACAAAACTATTGATTACAATATGGCAAAAATCATCTGTAAATCTGGATTTCCAATCAACCAAGCTAAAGACGACAGTAAGGAAGATTGTGAATAACTAGCTGAACTAGCACGGCTCCTTGAGCACGAAGAAAAAGAGATTTAGTCATACAAACAACCAGTGGATGTCATCAATTTGGGTTCTAAAATTGATAAAAAAGAAGTAAAAGTTGGAGCATCTCTTGCCAAGCATGTACACTCCGAGTTGGTAGAGTTATTGCACGAGTATGTTGACGTCTTCACTTGGTCGTATCAAGATATGCCAAGGTTAGACACCAGTATCGTTGAACATCACTTTCCACTCAAACCTGAATGTCCTCCCGTCAAGCAAAATCTTAGAGGGACGAGACCCGACATGGCACTCAAGATCAAGGAAGAGGCTAAGAAGCAATTTGATGCTGGCTTTTTAGCCATTTCTGAGTATCCATAATGGGTTGCTAATATCGTCCCAGTTCCGAAGAAGGATGGTAAAGTCGGAATATGTGTAGATTATCGAGACCTCAAATGAGCAAGTCCAGAGGATGACTTCTCTTTGCCTCATATTGACATTTTGGTTGATAATACAGCTCAGTTTTCCGTCTTTTCTTTCATGGATGGGTTCTCCGGGTATAATTAGATAAAGATGTCGCCAGAAGATATGGAGAAGACAACTTTCATCACACCTTGGGGAACTCACTGCTACAAAGTAATGACATTCGGCTTGAAGAATGCAGGGGCAATATATCAGCGTGCCATGGTAACCCTCTTTCACGATATGATTCATGAAGAGATTGAGGTTTATGTGGACGACATGATTTCCAAATCCAAAACTGAGGAAGATCACTTGGTGAACCTGAGGAAATTGTTTGTCAGACTCCGAAAGTTTATGTTGCGTCTAAATCCATCTAAATGCACTTTTGGGGTCC
This sequence comes from Lathyrus oleraceus, assembly GCF_024323335.1. Lineage (NCBI taxonomy): Eukaryota > Viridiplantae > Streptophyta > Magnoliopsida > Fabales > Fabaceae > Lathyrus > Lathyrus oleraceus. The sequence goes on along the minus strand of NC_066584.1, from coordinate 170,264,666 downwards.
GATCCGGTAAGCTCTTGGATTTCATAGTCAGTCAGAAAGGTATAGAGGTTGATCCCGACAAAGTTTGAGCCATCCAAGAAATGCCATCTCCCCGAACAAAAAAAGAAGTGTGAGGTTTCCTTGGTCGACTCAACTACATCTCCAGATTTATATCATACTTAACAACTACTTGTGAACCGATATTCAAACTATTGAGAAAGAATCAATCGATTGTGTGGAAAGATGATTGCCAAGTGGCATTCGATAAAATAAAAAGGTACTTGCAAGAGCCACCAATCCTAACACCACCGGTTCCTAGTAGACCTCTCATTATGTACCTCACAGTACTAAATGAGTCTATGGGCTACGTTCTGGGCCAACATGACGACACAGGCAAGAAGGAACATGATATTTACTATCTCAACAAGAAATTCACTGAATGTGAGACCAGATACTCACTTTTAGAGAAAACTTGTTGTGCTTTGACTTGGGCTGCTCGACGCCTGAGACAATATATGATTTGCCATACCACCTTATTGATATCCAAAATGGATCCGATAAAGTATATCTTCAAAAAGCCTGCTGTTACTAGTAGAATTGCCCGATGGAAAATGTTGTTGACCGAGTATGATATTCAGTATGTGACCCAGAAAGCGATAAAGGGGAGTGTTTTGTCTGACTACCTTGCTCACCTACATGTCGAAGGTTATCAGCCGTTGAGGTTTGACTTTCCTGAAGAAGACATTATGTTTATCAGAGACTTCACTATTCCAGGCTCCGAGATAAGCCCTGAGGAAGGCCCCGAACTAGGATTGCGATGGACGCTCGTGTTCAACGGTGCTTCCAATGCTCGAGGACATGGCATAGGTGATGTTATCAATTCTCCAACCGGATTCCACCTTCCATTTACCACTAGATTATGTTTTGGCTACACCAATAATATGGCAGAATATGAAGCATGTATCTACGGTTTGGAGGCGGCCATTGACTTGAGAATCAAGATTCTTAAGGTATATGGTGATTCAGCTCTGGTGATAAGTCAAGTAAAAGGTGATTGGGAGACACGGGATAGCAAGTTGATACCTTACAAGGAGCATATCAGAAAGCCGATATCCTACTTTGATGAAATCTCTTTTCATCACATTCCTAGGGAAGAAAATCAGTTAGCAGATGCTCTAGCTACGCTGGCATCTATGTTCAAAGTCAAATGGAAGAATGAAGCACCATCCTATCATATTGACCACTTAGATGAACCAGCACATTGTCTAGCAATTGAGGTTGATCCTAATGATAAGCCCTGGTTCTATGACATAAACACATTTTTGGAGAATCGACAATTTCCCGAGGGTATATCCATTACTGATAAGAAGGCTCTGAGAAAACTCTCTTCCAAATTCTTCCTAAATGGTGATGTGTTATACAAACGAAATTATGATTTTGTACTACTCAGATGCATGGATAGACATGAAGCTAGTACGATCATAAAATCCATACATGAAGGCTACGAGGGTGTACATGCAAAAGGTCCTGCTATGGCCAAGAAGATCCTTCGAGATGGGTATTACTGGACGACAATGGAGATTGAATGTTACAAGTTTGTTAGAAGATGTCACACATGTCAGATATATGGTGATAAGATCTTTGTGCCACCGACTCCGTTGAATGTTTTGACTTCTCCATGGCCTTTTTCTATGTGGGGTATTGATATGATTGGGATGATAGAGCCTAAAGCTTCCAACGATCATTGATTCATCCTGGTCGCCATCGACTACTTCTCGAAATGGGTCGAAGTTGCTCTGTATGCCAACGTCACTCGACAAGTGGTTACCCGGTTCATCAAGAAAGAGATAATCTGCCGCTATGGAATAGCTAGCAAAATCATCACTAACAATGCCAGTAATCTCAACAATAACATGATGAAGGAGTTGTGCAAAGAATTTAAGATCGAGCACCACAACTCTTCATCATACTGGCCCAAGATGAACAGCGTCATAGAAGCAGCTAATAAGAATATCAAGAGAATCGTCCAGAAAATGGTCAAGACATGCAAGGACTGGCATGAGATATTACCCTTTACTCTGCACGGTTACAGAACCTCGGTCCACACGTCCATTGGGGAAACTCCATAATCATTGGTATATAGGATGGAGGTTGTCCTACCAATTGAAGTCGAGATCCCTTCACTAAGAGTCATCATGGAGGCTGACCTCGATGAAGCTGAATGGGTTCAATCACGGTATGACCAGCTGAATCTGATAGAAGAAAAGCGTTTGACGGCCGTTTGTCATGGTCAGTTGTAACAAAGACGTCTCAAACGAGCTTTTGATAAGAAAGTTCTTCCGCATGAGTATCGCGTAGGGGAACTCGTACTCAAAAGCTATTCTTCTATTCACTCAGACCCACGAGGCAAATGGACTCTCAACTATGAGGGACCTTTCGTCATCAAGAAGGCCTTCTCAGGTGGGGCTCTAATCCTCACAACAATGGACGGGGAAGACTTGCCCTCTCCAGTGAATGCAGACATAGTCAAATAATATTATGCCTAAAAAGAAATGACGAAAGCCTGCTAGATTAATCTTCACAAGATTGATCTAGGAAAAAATGGCTATCCCGATGGACCAAAAAATTAATTGTCAATGCAAAAGTTAGGGAACAAATATAAAGCTCGCTAAGTCGAAAACCCAAAAGGGAGACTTAGGCAAAAAGGAGCATCCCGGTGGACGAAAAGAATAAAAATGTTCAGGCAAAAGTTAGGGATAAAGGCATTGACTATGATCCTAGAGCCCATTACGCTACAAGCTAGATATCAGATGGTCAAGGGTCAATCCAATCATCGTCAGTCGAATCAAGGTCTCGGGATTCAGATTCTATAGTAGACTAAGGCCAATGTTGTAATCAATGAAAAAAATATATACAAAGATTGTTTCCCATTGCCATTTCATTTATTTTTCAATTTTGGCAACACCCTCATCAAGGGTGTTTACATCTTTGTACGCACCATATGTACAGTTCCATATTAATAAAATTCTGTTCATTTCATTAAGTACTTTTCTTCTGTGTTTTGTATGCAAAATAACTAATTTACCGTATCCGCATTATGCTTTAAAATTTCGAAGTATAATAAAAGCTACACTAAAGGAAAACATTATGCATTACTGTAAAACCCCGATGCCCTTAAAAGATGTATGGTAGTTCAAACATTGTCTTGCTGGAACACATGTGACGTCTAAATGACCGTCCGGTCGGTTATTATGCCCCAGTGTTCTCCATCAGATAGGGGAGTCCTGGACAACAGTATTACTACCTGGATCCCACAATATTGACCTTCTGGTCATCGATGATGAGTCAGAGTCCCCATCACAATAAAGATTCATATTCCCCAAAAATGACCTACATCTAACCAAACAACATACACACATCATGAAAATAAAGCATACATCATACACCATGCATATCATACTCTCCATCATGACACTCTACACACATCAAAGACCTGTTCGAGAACAGTGCGACCACCCGTTCAAGCAAATTTTTGGATACGTTAGTATTTAATTCTCTTCTACCTTGAATACCTGGAAAGCTCCCGCAATTCCCCTATTTTGGTTCAAGAAGATTAAATAGGGGCAGCTGTTATACCCCAAAATTTGCCTACCCACTTTTTTTCATATCTCCATCCAATCATTTGACTAGGGTTCAGTTGCATACATTAATAACTCATGCATAAGCACCATTCATTACCATGTATTCCAAATGCTTGGCTTGTGGAGTTGGGGGTTGTTTGTGCAATAATTGGAAAGATATGGCTTGGACTTGCACCAAGGCTCAGGAGCCTCCCAAACCCTAATCTCCTAATGATGGAGGTCATGGAGCTTTGGCTTTGCTTGAGAAGCATCTTGATTGATTCAAAGACTTGGATTGAAGGCTACGCCTCATAAAACCCTAATCAAGGAATATGTGGCCCTAATATGCCTCATGGCTCGACTTTTCATCAGTTAATGTTGGAAACCCCAATCTCTTGATCTGTGGGACATACATTCATGAAGACCTCATTATGGCATTCCTCAGGGTATGAAAACCCTAATGGTGGCTCCTAACCCTAATCTCATGTGATCTTTCACTCAGTGTGTGTTTCACTCAGCCTCATGTGCTTGTTCCATTCATTTTGTCTCCTTGGTTATGGTTCCATCATTGGTGCTTGAGCCTATTAGCCATAACCCAAGTCCTTGGTCTCATAACTTCCACTCACCTCCATTCATTCATTTGATCATTGTTATGCCACTATTGGTTGGTCCATAGGTCTTGCTAAGGTTCATGTTTCTTTCTTTCATGAGTCAGTTGTGGATCTTGGGTTTGAGTTTATGCAATCCATTTCAAATTAGTTCATACAGGTCATGTCTACCCGTACCTAATTTCAAATCATGATCATAGAATCCCAAAATTCAATCCATTTCAAGTGACATATTCATGTATTAAGTCAATTCATTTTCATTCAATTGGCCAATTTCATTCATTTTCATCCATAAAATATTCATTACATACAAAAAAATGCAAAAAAATGTATGTTGACCAAATGTTGACTTTGGTCAACAGTTGAATTTTTGGTCAACTTTGACCAAAGTCAACTTAAACCCTTTTTGTCATCCTAAACTCCCAAATTTCCATCCTAGTTTTAATCATATATTCCAAATTCATGTCAATTTTTATTTTGGCCATTTTGTACTTGGAAGCATCAAAAGCAAACTTGACCACTTGTGTTCAACCATCATGCCCATGTCCCAACCTTTCTCGTCTTTAAACTTCGGTCACATTTATATCTCAAAACCTTTCTATCCATTAGCATCACATACTTTCAACTTCACAGATATTCTTATCTCTTTTGATTCATGTCATAATACATTACAAAACTCATTTTTGGAAGTTTCAACTCTATGAGTCGACTCATGACTCAAAGCAAAACCTTTGGGTCCGAACAGGTCGAGTCACAGGTCGACCCAATTCTGGGAAATCTGAATGAGTCGACTCATCCACTCCTTACGTCGACTCATTTCCCATTTTCATTTGAACCATGTTGCCACGGGTCTGAACAGGTCAAGTCATAGGTCGACCCAACCCTGAAATGAACTATGTTTGAGTCGACTCATCCCCTATTTGAGTCGACTCATCACTTGTTTTACATAATTTTTGAAAATGGACCAAGTCAGGTTTAACACTTGGGCAAGATGCAAACCATAAACCTCACGGGGCCTAGTTACACTGCTATGAGATTTGGACCTGTAGATTGAACATGAACCCCTGTCATCGAAGATAGCCAAGGCTTGCAAGTGTGCCAAACTGAAGTCCATAAGTGTGCCCACAGATGCAATCACGGGTCAATCATACAAAAAAATGCACACCTGCATGAACACCAAAAAACCATGAGCATAACAGCCATGAAGCAATGCTGTCGAATCATACCTGTACACAGGGCCATCACCAATCCTGCAAAAAAGCCATTGATGCATACCTGTGCCAATTCTGCACAACAATTCTGCAGCCATGTATAGCCTGGAAGTCAATAAGACATTGCCAAAACCACCAAAACCTATTTCAAACTCAAGCCAGACCATGTTGTCCCAAGAAACTACAACTAACAAACCTAACATCAGGTAGTCATACACACACACGCTGATGGCAAGTCTAATAAAAGCTTCAGCATTTGTCAGGATCATGCCAATTGAAGAATCTTGTAGAACCACATCCAGGTCACAACAGGTCTCGGTACAAGCACTCAACAAAACTTCAAATAACAAATTCAATACATAATTAAGCTTCACTCAAGCACATTGTGAATATAATAAATCTGCAACAAACAAGTGCAACAATTCACAAATAATTATCAGTTGGTAATGCATAGCAAAACAAGGGAATTGAATCAGCAACAAACATCCAGCAATGATGGTATAGCGGAACCCATAGCAGAGTTTGGATCATAGAAGATTCAACATGTCATAGCATCACACTTGAACCGCCATTTACCTACAGCTACAAGTCATCCACACATGGGCCAACTAAACAATAGGTCATCACTCAGTTACAACCTGCAATGGCCAGTCAGAAATAGAATTGGACTTGAACACTTTCCACTCAATTAACCAACCAACTGCCATAACAACTTTCAAGGCCATAACAAACTAACTTAGTGAGTAACTCACTGAGTTCAAAACCAACTAACTCCGGACCTCACCTAAATAACTCCAAACCTAAATTCCAAGCCTACTCTAACTCAAACCTAATGCCTATTTAATCATGACCATCATCATCATTTCAAGCTCTCTCTTTTTTGCAACCATCACTCTCAAGCTCCAAAAATCTCTCTGAATCCTCTCTCTCACACACTCAAAGCTTGATTTCTAAAACTTCATTGAAGCTTCACATTGAAGCTTCAAGAAGAGAGAGCTCGACCTCATCACATTACAGAATTTTGGAAGAAGAAGAATTGGAAGACAAGCAAAACCAGAAGAAGATAAAGGCAATATCGTACCTGTTTGAACAAGTGATTTTCTGTCATCATCTTCTCCGATCAACATTCGTCGGAGCAAATGTCAGCTTCGGAGGTAGGTCCATCTTCTTTGTTTCTTCGCATTTTAATTGCCATATTGCACCTTACATTGAGGTAATTCAAAGCCCTGGCACCACGAGCTCTGGATTTCATTTATGGACACGTAACTAGGGATTGAGTTTCTTAGGGTTCTTGAGGATTTGGGATTGGTTGTGGACTTAGGCCAAAAATTAGGGGATTTGGAGGTTAGATTCGAAACGAGGAAGTAGAGAGACGTCTATTGGAGTACTTGATCCGCATTTCTGGTGGCCACCACCGTCGGGAATGACGGTCGGCGCGGTGGCCCTTGGTGGCTCGCGACGGCCGGTGACCTGAGACGGTAAGTGAGGGGAGCGTGCGTCTAGCCTACTTCAAATTCAATTTGGGGGAGGCGCACGTTAGAACTTGGCCTCCAACAGGGCCTTTTGCTTCCGTTGGGCTTAGGCCCATTTGTTTTTTGCCTCATCATCCCAATCTGAGTTTCGTACCCCCACTCTGGGATTGGGTGTGATGAGATTGGGCTTGGGCAGATGATTTTATCTGCACCCCCATTTGTGAACCTTTGGCCCATTCTACATTTATTTTTCTTCAAGAGTTTTGTTCCTTTGCCATTTATTTTTTAATTGTTTTAAAAATTAAACTTAGGATTTAATTAGGTTAATATAATAGATATTAGAGATATTAGAACTTAGGTTATTAGATTTAATTAGAGTTTAGGGATTAATTAAACCTTATATAGTTTTTTCCAAGGGTTTTTTAGTTTAATTAGATCAAATTAGGTTTTATTGGAATTTTAGGTGATTTTAGAACATAGTGAATTTTCCAAACATTAGGTTAAAATCAAACTTTAGGACTTAGTCAATTTTTAGAATATTGATTAGATTCCAACTAGAATTTAATTTGTAATCAATACCATATTTTGTGAAATGCCCATTTTACCCTTTTAGGATTATTTTGTCATGCATACTCCTTTAGAAATAGAATTTAACATAGAATTTTAATCCAAAAGTCTTAACATTAACATGTTCCCTTAGGATTTTTCTAACACAGAATTTGTAATCAAATATGACATAACCCCTTAGATTAGTGTGATTAATCTAACCATTAGATTAGGTTTTAACCTAGTTTTCTAATCAACCCTTAACCCTCCGATTAAGTTGATCAAAAGCAATTTTGATCAATTAAAATCCTTTGAACTTGTATAATCCCACAGTCTAATTTGAGTGACCAAAAGACCCTTGGTCACTTAATAAGACTTTTATTCTAAACTGTGGAGCTCGAAGCCTCAAGTCAAGATTTTCAATCAAGGCATTCTTAGTCGTATCAAGCAGCGAATTTTACAAGATAATAAAAAGGCCAACACTTGGTAAACACGATTCAATTTGTACGAAACAAGCCTCGTCTAAAGCAAGTTTGCGTATGGGGCATATGCCCCAAATACTCAAAGCGTTCTCCCTTATTCATAGACTTTAGTACAATACGAACCGATTAAACTACCAAGTCTTCTTCATACAAAGACAACATCAACACAAGGATCAACAATTAAGATTCTTCACCAACAACTTATCAGTTAAGAGAAGTATCATGCGCTACGAGCCTTAAGTAATAGGGAATGACGAGACGGAGTCTCTCCTATCCTCGTCTAGAGTGACTTTGCGTATGGGGCATATGCCCCAAATATTCAAAGCGTTCGCCCTTATTCATAGACTTTAGTGTGATTTCCTACCAATCGACTAACAAGTCTCTTATCACTTCACTCTCTTAGTCCATTCCAATCATTTTAATTCAATCATTCAATCACATTCGTTTGCCTCCAATCATCCTTGGTATCATCCCTAGTAGGTTGAACTACGAAAGCTCTGATTTCCTTATTGCATTATATGGATATGTAGGCAGGAGAACCTAGTTTCTTCGCGAGCTACCCTATTTATCGATCAATCATTCATCATTCATTCAATCATACCATCCTTTTGAGATCAATAATACTTCTCCTTAGACTCCTTATCTATCCTTTTAGGACGATCACGACAGTCCACCTCATCAATCGAGAGTTGTTTGGCACGTCACCCAAACATTTAATTCATTCTTTTTTGGCTAAGACGCCACTTTGATCTTCGATTCAGAGACTATCCCTTTCTTGGATCCAAGATATTATTCTTATTTGATCTCGAACTGTTCGTTCCCCATCCAGCGATATATTGTTCCTTGTACACAACAATACCTTCTCTTGGGCCCCGCTTTTACCCCTTTGAGACGTTGTAACACCAATTCATCTTGTAAATCTAGAATTGTTTGTCTCATACCCAAACATTTAATTCATCCCTTTGGTTGAGAGGCTTGTTTACTCTTTGATTCCAAGTTCCCTCCAGTTGTGGGTTCCCTTGATATCATTTTGTTGGTACAAATTACAATCTTCATCATTGTATTATCCCTCTTTCTATTCTCGTAGTTCCGAACTACGATTCCTCTGATTTTCTCATTACAAAATGAGAATACGTAGGTATATTCCCCTTTCGCCTTAGGGCATCACTCATATCTTTCACAATTCATTATCTGCTTTCGATCATAAATCGTTCACCCAGTGACATATTATTCCTTTGACATTAAAATATACTTTCTTTGGAATTCCATATACACCATTTTAGGACGCCTCACATAAAGTCCGCATTTCTATCTAGAGTTGCTTGGCCCGTCACCCAATTATCTCTATGGTATGAATCTCATTTCTCTTAGGGATTCCAATACACTTTCACCTTCCGGTTTCAAACAACACCTCTTCAGTCACTTGTTACCAGATATTCCTTTTTGTGATTTCGGTCGCTTCATTCCGTTCATCCCATGATTCACTCATATTCTACCTTCATTTACTCCATGTGATATACCTATTCTTTGAGCCAAATACATTATACCTTTGTGCTTCATCTTGTACCTCCTTGTGAACCAAGAGTTGTTTGGACCGTAACCTGAACATCTAATCCCTCTCTTTTTCGGTTGTCCCAATACAGTGATACTGTGTTGTAGGCTCTCACTTGTTGGTTCATACCTGTAGCGGTAAATTCATGATCATCAAGCTATGGATAAGCCAGACATCAAATAACAAGAGTCGCCATCGCGCTTTTATTTTTTCCAAGGGAAAAGGGAAAAAGTATGAACAAAACCCAAAAGTAAGAAGTTTTCAAATCAAAACTAACAAAATGTCAGAGATTACAGGTAAGGGGGTTGGTTACACAGAGGGAAAGTGTTAGCACCCAAAGTGTCGTAGGTACTCCTAGGGAGCCCTTTTTGTGTGCATATGTATTTGGTACAAAATGATGTTTACAAACAAATAGGATGGGGGGATGAGAAAAGAATTCATTAATTATATTTTTGTGTTTGGCAAGACCTTCGGACTTGTGCCTACGTACCAACATAAAAATGAAGGATCAAAACCTCGTAGTTCGTGATACAAATTTCAAAGTGGATGCGTTGCTTTTAACAAAAATTAAGTTTGAAAGGCACAGAGGCCCAAAAATGGTTTGAATGAGTTAGTTCTTTTTTGGATTTTTTGAAAGTTTAAGTCAAGTATAATTAAGTCTACTTACAAGTTTGATTAAGAAAAGGAAGTTTGAAAATTCAATGGCATAAGGCCAAAGTTTATATCTTTTGCAAAGTGGTCAAAGTTTAGAACAAAACTAGTTAAATCAAAGAAGATTTTTTTTGAAAGGAGGGAGATATTTTGAAATTAAAGAAACGGGGAGGAGATAAAAAGACTAATAATATGCAAAAAATTAAAAGTTAAGAGTTGAAAAGATCTGACCAATGGGTAGCAATCCAATAGACAAGAATGTCAATAGAAACCCAAATTCCCTTGGACATTTAGAATCCAGTAACATACAAATGCACAAATATATCTTGAAGAGCAAGACATCAAATAAAGATAGCCATATCCATGCTTAGCCACTCTGATGCGTGTTTTTCGCAAGTATACGAACGCGTAAGGGTAATATAAAAGATTGTCGAATCCACAGAGACCAAATGTCAATCTATTGTTATCTATTGTTACAGTGTTTATCTAAGGTAATCGAAACAGGGTTTTTAAGAGTGCACAATGAAAAATAAAGTATTAAATTAAATTCAATTAATAAACACGGGTTCGAATGTAATTCACATAATCAATTGATAATCCAAGTACTTGCTAATAGAATTACTTATGGGCAGTGTTTCCTACTTTGAAAAGAACCAATTTAACGGGAATTATCGCTTTCGCGTATTCAGAACCGAGTTGTACTCCCTAATCAAACCCTCTTATTGTCACTTATAAAAAGGCGCGCATTACGTTAGAGTAGTAAACTTATTTTTAAGAAATATAGTATCTTGACTAAGTTGAAAAGTATTTTGACCTAGGTTTCTTAACCAAAAGAGGTTCTCACGAACCAGACTCTAAACTTATAAACGCCTCCAAAAATAGTTTTAAAATCACTTTTATTTTTAAGTTAAAGACTCCTAATGAACTAAACAAAGCGCTTTCGTTGTATTTGAAATAGTTAAAAACAACTAAGTTTAAATAGACGTCTGACGGCTTTTGATCTTACCCAACGGAAATTAAGTGCGAGAAAACTTAAGTTGAAAGTCAAAATAGCCCTTAAGTGTTTCTACGAACAATTGTACGAATTATCGGTCCAATTACGATCCTTACATTCTAACCTTTATAGGTTTAGCTAGACATGGTAAAGTAAAAATGCAATTTAATTTTTATCATAAAAATGGATAAATAAAAGGTAATAAGTGCGAGTGCAGGAAAGTAAATAAAAGTAGTGCGAGTGCGGAAAGTAAATAAAATTAGTGCGGTGCGAGAAATAAACAAAGTAAAGTGTGAGTGCGGGAAAGTAAACAAAGTAAAGGCAGTGCGGGAAATTAAATAAAAGTAGTGTGGTGCGAGAAATAAACAAAGTAAAGTGCGAGTGCGGGAAAGTAAAGTAGACAAAGGTAAAGCAATAAAACCTGCTCCAATCGGAGGGTCGAATAAAGTGCATAACAGAAATGAAAATGGCAGCAGGATTAAACTTCCTTCCAAAGTGCTCCAAACTCGATTACACAGTGTGGCAACACTCTGATGTGAAGCGATTACCACTTTTACAATACTGATATATGCCTAGTTGTAACTAAGTTTGGATGATGAAACAAATGAAATCAAGGCTCTATTTATAGGCAAGGAAAATATTGGAAATGACAAGGATGCCCTTCAGTTTGAAAATGGGAGGGAAACATATTGTTCTTGTGGGGCCCGCCACAAGAGGAAATTGTGGCGCCCAAGTGGAGATAGTGGGAGATGTGGCAGTTGAGGAGAGGTTGATATTGGGACACGTTATGGTTGGACCCATGGCGCCCGCCACAGTGGGAGCCACAAGTGTAAAATGCTGATTTTTAGGCTTTTTAGCTCATTTTCACTCCTTTTCTCGATCAGGGCTCCGGTTAGACTGAAAACCTGAAAACAAAGAAAGACATAGTAATAACATAACAAAATAACAATAAAACAACTAAAATTCATGCGAAATCGGAGTCAAAAATACGGTGAATTTTAGTGTCACCAAATTCTCCCACACTTAAACCCTTGCTTGTCCTCAAGCAAAACACTTAAAAGCTCAAAGAAGAAAAACCGGTGTCAACGAGTGATTCGGGCTAGAAAGGCTTCTAAGTTCAAGTCGGGATGCAGTGATAGGTACTAACTGAGTGAACCAAGGGTATCGTAATGACACTTATCCGCAAACACGGACATAAACTCCATTCCTATATTAACCAACCCATATTATCCCACAATACCTAGGCCTACCTCTTCATCTCTTTTGGGTCCTTTTCATTCAGGCGCAATCATATTAAGCCTGTTATCCTTACATGCTTCATAGCAGAGTGACCGGTTAGTGATTCTGATCCTAAACATGGGGTTTCTGGCACATAAATCTGTGTAAACCCTTTTATTTGACCCAAATGCAGTTGTGGGGGATCAGATCGTAATCCGCCCTACCGAGTTCAGCACCAGATACCTCTGAACCAACTAACAGCGGGTGAGTTTTTCTTTTTCTTTTTCTTTTGCAGCAAATTTTTACAACTTTTTTGGTTTAAATGACTTTGTGAGGGTCACCTATCCCGGAGTTTCCTTTTTCTTTTATTTATTTCACTGGATCATTCACTTATGTTCACCGGTCCCCTACGTAGAGGATGCTTAGGCCGGAGCTGACTGCTGAATAA